>NC_054708.1:14662190-14669690 GCF_016097555.1 Gigantopelta aegis | reverse complement strand
AGTGCACATATTGACTTCTTGTAATTGAGGAAGACTTAAAATCATTAATGTTTTGATTGCTTTAGACTCTGCCCACGAGAGTTTGTAATAAGATTATTGAGTATTTACGTTTTTTGACACATCTACGTAATAGGTATACGCTGGAAACGATGGCTGGTGCGAATCGATTATTGTGTCAGTTATAATGACATAATGACTCATTCTGCTTGGAATGATCTATGGTCACATGACAAACACATGAGATGTAAATGATTTCAAGTTTGAAATCGACCTCGGTAGTGTAGTGGTTAAGCCATCGGACTCAAGCCTAGTAGGTACAGGGTTTGTCTCCCAGTACCGGCTCCAACCTAGAGCGAGTTTAACAACTCAATGAGTAGGTATAACGTCATTACTCCGACTTCTATCTCACTAACAACTAATCCACTGTCCAAGACAGACAGCCCAGATAGCAGAGGTGTGTGTCCAGGGAAGCGTGCTTGAATTGGATATAAGCAGGAAAATGAATATATTATAAAGGAATGAATTTTGAAGATATAAAAATACATTTTGTTTTTCAAATTACCATACATGTATGTCATAGCATTAAAGAGAACACCTTTAGTAGTTGTACTGATGTGAAGCTGGGGAATTTAGCAAGGGCATTTGGAAATTGCAGCTTTTCCAACACGATATAACGTTGATCAATCGAAGACGACATTTTAAAAGGTAATTTTGAACGGTTTTGGTGTTCATTTTATTGATTTGCGATTACCGGAGCCATTTTAGTCCTTTTTTCTTTCTTTTTTTCTTCTTTTTTTTGGGGGGGGGGGGGGGGGGGGGGTCCACCATAGCTCCTAATTGTAAGATATATTGTGGTGGTACACAAATTCAGTGACACTTGAGAACACATTATAATTACTTGTTCTTTTAAATGCTAGGTCAACTTATTGATTTTTTCCCATGCCATTTTGTTATATTGTATATTATTAATTTTGTTTGCACCTGCATGTATACTGGAACATGTAGCTGTTGTGAATCTACCGGCCTCGGTGGCGCCGTGGTTAGCCATCGGTCTACTGGCTGGTAGGTACTGGGTTCGGATCCCAGTCGAGGCATAGGATTTTTAATTCAGATACCGACTCCAAACCCTGAATGAGTGCTCCGTAAGGCTCAATGGGTAGGTGTAAACCACTTACACCGACCAGTGATCCATAACTGGTTCAACAAAGGCCATGGTTTGTGCCTATGGGAAGTGCAAATAAAAGATCACTTTCTGCCTGTCGTAAAAAGAGTAGCCTATGTGGCGACAGCGGGTTTCCTCTAAAAAACAGTGTCAGAATGACCATATGTTTGACGTCCAATAGCCGAAGATAAAAAATCAATGTGCTCTAGTGGCGTCGTTAAATAAAAGAAACTTTACTTTACTGTTGTGAATGTGTTCCTGTATCAGCCACTGTAACACGTAGGCAGTTCCACGAGGCCATGCAGTAAAAAACACGAGACGTTATCAGGTTTGGTGTAAAAATACAGGATATAGAAGATTCATCGATATGATCCATGTATGTCGTAAGTACCAGTGAAAACCCGTGCTGTTAGCAATCTTTATTGGAAGTTGGGCAAGTTTCCATGGGTATCAATGGCAGATAGTATCAGTGCAGTGAAACCATTGGTGTTTTTACATTAGACTAGTGCAGTGTACGCCGTTTCACGTGGCAGTTATTAGTCCCTTGGCCTAAGCGCGGGGGGGGGGGGGGGGGGGGGACTCTAGGTTCCATATCCGTCCTTCTGTCAGTCTGTTTGTTCGTTTGTTCGACCGACCGTCTGTCCCACATACAGTCTTCCAAATGGTTTTTTTTCACAATGCCTCGAGACCATGAGCTGAAATTTTGTATATACTGTTATAGATCAAGTTTGACTTTTATGGCGATTTACCCATTTCATACAGAGGTATGGCCATTGAACTTCGGAGATACGAAAATTAGTTTTCCGGACTTTTATTTTACAATGCCCGAAGGACCTGGTATTGAGCTGAAATTGTGTATATATGTTCTATTACAAATCAAGTTTGACTTTCATGGCGATTTACCGATTCTTCACAAAGTTATGGTTCTTCAATTTAGGAGATTTGTTGGGCCCGGTAGGAGACATGCACTGCTTTGGCTGTTACTTGTGCAAGGGGCGGAACATAGAACAGTGGTAAAGCGCTCGCTTGATGCGCGGTCGGTCTAGGGTCGATCCGTGTTAGTGGGCCCATTGTGCTATTTCTCGTCCCAAAGGCCGTGGTATGTGCTATTCTGTCTGTAGGATGGTGCATATAAAAATCCCTTGCTGCTAATGGAAAACAAAATTAGCGGGTTTCCTCTCTAAGTCTATATGTAAAACATTACCAAATGTTTGACATCCAACAGCCGATGATTAATAAATCAATGTGCTCCAGTGGTGTCGTTAAACAAAACAAACTTTAACTTTGACCTGACAGGTTCTCAACATTTTTTCAAGCTTGTGTAATTTAGGCCCAGTGCTGTACATACATACACAGCGTTTTGTCTCTACCAATTAGTCGATATTTGCTCTTAAATGTTGTTTTCCGGACAGACAAAGGAAGACATTTATAATGAAGTGACCCTTATCCAGTGTGCACTGGTGGTACGATATTACAGTGTTTACTATATCGCTACTTTACATTTGTTCAGTGAATACTGTGTTTTTCACTGTGTTTGACTGTTACTGTAGGAACTCAGTGTATGTGTATTCGATTAATTAATGTAAAAGCTAAATAAGTTGCTTATTAACCCATCTATTTACATTTACATGTTTATATTCGGACTCTGTTCACTATGATATTATTTTCCCATTTAGTATCTAGAGTCTAAAAAATCGGGAATTATTACAAGTATGATGTAGGAACGTCAACATTTCCAGTATCTAACATTCGCTCATATTATTTTGTTGTTATAACCGTTATATTAACATTTAGTGCAACATATAACATTACTGATACATTCGCAGTTAGTATTACATACACGCTGGGATTAGATGATGGTGCAACTGGCACTGTCCGCCCCAACTCTTAATAATATTGCATAGCCTACCCACTCCAGGCAAATGACAAATTACTATATAACTGGCCCTCCCGTTAGTGGCTCTCCAAACGCTTATGTATTAAATGCATTTTTTTCATAATTCTTAAAACGCGCGTACGTCTGAAAAGTAAGGGTTTATGGAGATTATCTTTAGTCTGTTTTAGAGGGTATTTGCCCCTTTTATCATCACAGACTCCGTGTTTCACTCTATTCTTTGTAACTTTATTCACATATGTTACATGTTTATCGATTAACCAAACTTAGGTGTCTATTTTCACGGGTTCAAGCTAGGTTCTGCGACTTAACGGCGATTGACCAGACATCCTTGACTCAATACAAAACAAACCTGCTCGGAGGCAGGTTCTGGCCGTTAATCCATGTTAATTCCACACCACATTTCAGAGAGGTCCGGTAGGACTTGAAATATGCGGCTTTCCGTATACACAGTCTGCCAGGTTCCATCGCTTTGTGTGCTGGGAGAAGACGTCAGCATGTCCAATTAGCATAGTGTATATTCACAGTACTTCAAGTACAATATGGGCTATTTCTCTTTCCAGCCAGTGCTCCACAACTGGTGTAACAAAGACCGTGGCATGTACTATCCTGTCTGTGGGATGGTGCATATAAAAGATCCCTTGCTGCTAATCGAAAAGAGTAGCCCACGAAGTGGTGACAGCGGGTTTCCTCTCTAAATATCATTGTGTGCTCCTTAACCATATGTCTGACGCCATATAACCGTAAATAAAATGTGTTGAGTGCGACGTTAAATAAAACATTTCATTTCCTTCAAGTACAATATATACAGTGAAATCTGTCTAAACTGGACCCTGAATAAACCGGAATTTTGTCAAAATCAGCCAGGATTGATGGTCCCGAATATTGTAAATTCTAAAAGGTGACCGTCTAAACACCGGACCCTATTTAAATCGGATAAATATTTGGTCCACACCTTGATTCGGTCCAGACAGGCTTCACTTTACGAAACTTCAAAGGGAATGGTCTGAGTGTTCTTGGTAAGATGTGTCTGTGTGACAGAGCCTTTTTGGCGACTAAAATTACATATTTATTACATTTTCTTGTTTAGAATATCAGTGTTTTTACCGTTTATTGCTAATATGTGTAGCAGTGGTTTTCCATTTTACTTCGAAATATATATCTTTTTCGTACGAAATTATTGGAAAGTAAATTTGGTTTACAAACATTAGGACCACAACAAACACCATGTAAATACAAATACAGTACCCCACAATTGATATATAAAATGCCGTGGTATGTGCTGCCTTGTATGTGTGAAGGTATATATAAAAGATCCCTTGTTACTAATGGAAAACATGTATCGCGTTTCTTCTTAGACTACGGTATATGTCAGAATGACCAAATGTTTGACATCCAATAGGCGATGATTAATATATAAATGGACTAAAGTGATGTCGTTAAACAAAACAAACACCCAAATGGGAAAAGGGACGCATGCTCGTTTCGCGAAACCCCAGAACTCAGCTGGCCTCTGAATAATTGAAAGCTTAGACAAACCATTCATGGGTTACGTCTGAAAGATCACAGGTAACCCATTTCATATTGCATAATAACATAACATAACATAACATAACATAACATAACATAACATAGCATAACACATATTTTATTGCCAAGAAACGGGATACACATTACGATTTCATCGGTTGCTAGAGCACATTTATTTATTAATTATCGCAATATCGGCTATTGGATGTCAAACATTTGGTAATTTTTGACATATAGACTTAGAAAGGAAACCCGCTAAATTTTTTCATTAGTAGCAATGGATCTTTTATATGCACCATCTCACAAACAGAATAGCACATAACCTTTGGTATACCAGTCGTGGTGCACTGGCTGGAACGAGAAATAACCAAATGGGTCCACCGACGAGTATCGATCCCAGACCGACCGCGCATTAGGAGAGCGCTTTTACCACCGCCCTTTATTGCCAAAGAGACGGAATACACATTACGATTTTATCGGTTGCTATGCAATCGGCTAATTGTCGTACGAGTAACTCGTACCGGGTGACGTCGCCTTATAACCATACATTCTTCCTAATTATTATGTTGGAGTAGGATTTGACCAAGACAAATCTCAACGTGTACAAGAAAGAGCCCAATGGGCTTTGAGCATTTAAACAGCTGCGATGGAAACACGCATGCAATAGTCCTGATAGCTAGTCAAGTGTAAAGGGAATCGTATTGTGTGGCGTCGCCTTTAGTTGAATCAGCCGAAGCCAAGAGATTGGCGTTTTCGACTGATATCTGACAGGTTTACGGAAATTACCGAGTGTATAGGTAGTACTAAATCAAATAACTTCCGGTTGGGTCAAAGTTCGAGGTGCAGACAACTTTTGATAGAGAAGTTGACACAAGTCCTGTGATAGGTGATAAATATGAGTGTGTTGGTTGTAAAGAAAAATAATTTCATCTGGGCAAAACATGTATGCAATTTTATTTCATCTAGTACCACTGTGTCAAGTAGCCTTGTGCTTGAAACATGTTTGGAGTACCTGTAAAAACAGTACTCAAACTAGGGTAGTCATAAACGCTACCCGTTATATCTGAAATAAGCAGCTTCACCCCCATTTTTTTTCTTCTGATTCACTTTAAGGGTGAGGGGTGGTAGTATTTATATCCGTGGTGTTTATGCTGCAAGTAGGAGTTTTAGCCACACATATTACCGATGTCGGTGTGGTAGTATGCACCCTATAGGTACAGGCAAAATGTATCGTAATCCATACTATTTACCTATAGATTAATGACACATCAGCACACCGGTAATACACTGGCTCAATCCAATCGATACGGATATATACTGAACAAAATAAGAAATTCCCGCTAACTTTGCTTGAACATAACTTGATGAAAACAAACCGGGGGAATAATTGTTATATATGCGATTAAAGAGTGTTCCATGATGCATCGTTTGGTGCACAAATTCTGGCCATAGGTTAACAGAAACTGGGATAAATTTTGACCAAGTGTGGTAGGGGTTAAACAAAAAACCACCCACTTAATAACGGGTATGACCATCTCTTGAATTGACCACTGCAGTGCATCGCAGGCGCATAGAATTGACTAAAGTGTTGATTTCTGCCTGTGGAATATTGTTCCATTCCTGAACGAGCGCTTGACGAAGTTCGTTGACGTTAGCGAGTGGGTTGGGACGACGCCTTAATCGTCTGTCCAGACTATCCCAGACATGCTCGATGGGGTTGAGATCAGAACTTTTAGCGGGCCAGTCATCAATGAAATCAATGTTATTTGTCCTAAGAAAATTTACAGTGTCTCTAGCTGTATGAGAGGTGGCATTATCATGCTGAAAAATCGAGATGTTGGCGTTGTTATGGAAGAGAGGAATGACGTGATGAGCGAGAATGTCATCGCGTTAACGTTGAGCATTTAAATTGCCAATGACGACTAGTGGTGAACGATAACCATGGGCAATGGCTGCCCAGACCATGACACAATCCCCACCCCCGAAACGATCTCTTTCAAGATCACAACAGTCAGCATAGCGTTCAGTTCTCCTACGGTAGACGCACACCCTGCCATCACCACGTTGTAAAGAAAATCTGGATTCATCCGAAAAAAGAAAGGTATTCCAGCGTCGCCGTATCCAACGAGTGTGTACACGATGACGTTGCGTTAAAACGCATCCGACGTAAGGACGTCGTGCATGTAAACCGTTCTCCCGCAGACGATTACGAACATTTTGCCCACTGATTCGGTTATTATGAAGCCCAGGTGTGTTAGCAGCAGTAGCAGTGGCAGTTTGGAATCGATTGCGCAAATGCATGTTCATGATATAGCGGTCTTGACCATGCGTTGTAACACGCGGACGTCCACGACGTGGCAAGTCGTTGATGCTTCCTGTCGTTCGAAATCTTACGCGAATATTTCGTATCGCTCGACTAGAACTCCCAACATGCCTTGCAGCGTCTTCTGTCGACATGCCAGCATCAAGCATGCCAATCGCCCGTTCGCGTAAATTATTGGGTATTCTTGGCATACTAAAAATGCTACAATGTAAAAAACGTTAATTTTTTTTACAAATTTTGAAGCGTTTTCGTTCACTTGACAACAATGTCAGTAAGACAAGTAAAGCAAATTGACCGAATACTACACGGGACATGTCGAACCATGCATGCACGTGCAAATTGAATTTCACGTTGTCGACGATTAACAGTGCAAAAATAATCGATAAAATTCATGAATCCTAATAATACAGCTCAAGGCTAATACTACCTGTATAATTTCATTACACAATGAATTCTTTAACACAACAAATACTATATGTACAAATCGGAAGTTTCTTTTTTTGTTCAGTATATGAATCGGCTGAACATTGCGAATGATAGCGAAACAAGGAGAAAACACGCTTTTCAAATATTATCTTCCAGGAACCAGAC
>NC_054708.1:14436034-14661990 GCF_016097555.1 Gigantopelta aegis | reverse complement strand
ACTAGTACTGCTGCTGATACTACTACTAGTACTGCTGCTGATACTACTACTAGTACTGCTGCTGATACTACTACTAGTACTGCTGCTACTACTACTACTAGTACTGCTGCTGATACTACTACTAGTACTGCTGCTGATACTACTACTAGTACTGCTGCTGATACTACTACTAGTACTGCTACTACTACTACTAGTACTGCTGCTACTGATGCTACTACTACTAGTAGTACTGCTACTGATGCTACTACTACTAGTAGTACTGCTGCTACTACTACTACTACTACTACTACTACTACTAGTATTGCTGCTGATACTACTACTAGTACTGCTGCTGATACTACTACTAGTACTGCTGCTGATACTACTACTAGTACTGCTGCTGATACTACTACTAGTACTGCTGCTGATACTACTACTAGTACTGCTGCTGATACTACTACTAGTACTGCTGCTGATACTACTACTAGTACTGCTGCTACTACTACTACTAGTACTGCTGCTGATACTACTACTAGTACTGCTGCTGATACTACTACTAGTACTGCTACTACTACTACTAGTACTGCTGCTACTGATGCTACTACTACTAGTAGTACTGCTGCTACTACTACTACTACTACTACTACTACTACTACTACTACTACTACTAGTACTGCTGCTGATACTACTACTAGTACTGCTGCTGATACTACTACTAGTACTGCTGCTGATACTACTACTAGTACTGCTGCTGATACTACTACTAGTACTGCTACTACTACTACTAGTACTGTTGCTTCTTCTACTACTACTACTACTAGTACTGCTGCTGCTACTACTACTACCACTAGTACTACTACTACCACCGCTACCACCACCACCACCACCTTCTATCTATTGCTATTACTACTACTACTACTACTACTACTACTACTACTACTACTACTACTACTACTACTACTACTACTACTACTACTACTACAGCAGCAGCAACCGGGATGATAATAACTGTTATAACATCTTGTCTAGAACTCGAATATGCTATTCTTGTTGTTATCAGTTATTAGTCATATTCAGCTTAGAAAATCGACAGTCAGTTATGTCAAACTGTAGGGAACCAAACATCGTTGGTAACTAGCTTTTTTAAATGCAAATTATAGCTAAGCAGCAACATTGTTCATGTTTTATCGATAGTCGTCAGGTGACGGGGCTATTGATTGTGAAATATCATTTCTATTTCCGTCATCACTTTCACCATAGCATTGTCATAATAGCAGCATCACAATCGTGTCTACATACTCATAAATCACCATTAGAAAAAAATAATATAACCACGGCTATAAACAAAGATATGCGTAGCTGCTTCAGAAAGTGCACAACGACTGGTATATCAAAGACAGTGGTATGTGCTAACATGTCTGTGGAATGGTGCATATAAAAAGCCTTTGCTACAAAATTACCAAATGTTTGACATCCGATAGTCAATGGTTAATAAATCAATATGCTCTAGTTGTGTCGTTAAACAAAATAAACTTTTGGTACTACACACCAATCTGCAACCATGTGTGTGTGTGTGTGTGTGTGTTTAAATTGAATTTTATTATTATACAGTACATATTATGTATAGCCAATGCTGCCTGCACACCCCCCACCCCACTTTTCCCTATTATTATGTCCAGAAGGCTGAAATTACTGTATTTGAACATTTGAAATTCGACATTTTGTCGGGGGACCATGCCCCCAAACTCCCTATAACAGGTTCAACCCCTTCAGGCCCCCAAATTTCCATCCCTTGGAACATTGACAGTGCCCCCAACATCAGATAACACTGCAGGCCTTACCATGAGATACTTTCACAATGTTTACACGTTTTAATCACCATTAAATGTTTACACGTTTTAATCACCATTAAATGTATGTTTCTTACAGTCTACAATATAAGTCTACACTATAATTCTACCGCGATTGTCTATCTATCATATACACATTTATATTACATGTAAGTAATAAACTACACTATAAATATATTGAGTTCTAAAAATGTAATTAAGGCACTGGCCTCTATTTGACTTTACCAAATGCTAATGTCGTATGTAGTATATGAATATTGCAAAATGATTTATTACACGATATATTATCCCAACAGGTGGCGCATTAAATACACGTGATATATTTCTTTGGTAATTTCAGTAATGTTAGTGATACATATGGGTTCCACATCACCATTAATTACTCCATGCAATTCCATACAATTTTATGTCAGAATATATTCTGGTAAAAAGACAACCAAATTGTAAGGGCTTTGTGATTGCTAGTTTTATGGAGTACTTTATCTTGAAAAAACAAAATCAGCTTAGGTTGGCCACAGTGTGTCACTATTGTGTCAGAGTACCACCTCATTTTGTTGTCTACTGTAGCCTCTCCCGTAGAAAAAAAGTATGTTTTGTTTAACGACACCACTAGAGCACATTGATTTATTAATCATCCGCTATTGGATGTCAAACATTTGGTAATTTTTACATGGTCTTACAGAGGAAACCCGCTACATTTTTCCATTAGTAGCAAGGGATCTTTTATATGCACCATCCCACAGACAGGATAGCACATACCACGGCCTTTGATATACCGTTCGTGGTGCACTGGGTGGGGCGAGAAATAGCCCAATGGGTCCACCACCGGGGATCGATCCTAGACCGACCGCACACCAAGCGAGCGCTGTACCACTGAGCTACGTCCCGCCCCCTATTCCGTAGATTCTTGCCTAGGTAGTAACTTAGTAAATCCAACAAGGTCAGGGCCCGTTCTTATAAAACTTAAAGTCTAGACTTTAATAAAGTCCAGACTTTAACGTAATGCTATTTGAATGACGTTGCCTTGACGTTAAAGTCTGGGCTTTATTAAAGTCTAGACTTTAAGTTTTATAAGCACGGGGTCAGGGCCCGTGCTTATAAAACTTAAAGTCTAGACTTTAATAAAGTCCAGACTTTAACATAATGCTATTTGAATGGCATTGCCATGACGTTAAAGTCTGGACTTTATTAAAGTCTAGACTTTAAGTTTTATAAGCACGGGGTCAGATATATCAAGTTTGCAAACTTCAAGCTCTGGTAAAGAGCTTTAAATGACTGCTTCGATGGCAACGTTTCCACCTCCTGTTTCGTATTGGGCCGTACCTAGGGGATGGCAGGGAGCAGTTAACCCGACCCTAGTTTCCGATTTATTTTTTTCAATTATTTGTGAGTGCCTTTAAAAAACAAACAAAAAAAAAAAAAAAAAAAAAAAAAAAAAACATCCATCTGGAGACTAGCGTAGATTACTATGCTTGGGTTCCCTTGCTTACTACTCCCTGCCACCCTGAAAATGTATGTCAAAATTGAAATCAACTAATGTAGAGCTGGGTTTTTTGTAATGTTTTTTTGTGTGGACAATTTCAAGCGTAAGGTAACAAGTGCGTTTTTGCACCAGTGAGCAATTATTCTTGTTTATGATCAATTTAACGCGCTTATGTATAAACACAGACAATAATGGTTAATAATGACAGGGAACATCGTTAGATGTATGATATATGGAGCCGCGGTGTTACTTCAGCAAGCAGTGTTACAAAACATAGACCTTTGACTTCAGTTTAAAATTATCGTGTATGCATTAAAACTATTAGCTGACTATAGCCGAAGTGTTTACGATGACCTTCTATTAAACACACATACTGTTTGTTTGTGTATTCTTATGTGCTAATATCTATTTAAGATTGAAGGACGCTGTCCTGATCACACACCTCAGCTATCTGGGCTGTTTGTCCAGGTCCCCATCCCATAAAAGCGAACTTAGCGCTAAGATCACCTAAAGTGCAGGAGAGAGAGAGAGAGAGAGAGAGAGAGAGAGAGAGAGAGAGAGAGAGAGAGAGAGAGAGAGAGAGAGAGAGAGAGAGAGAGAGAAAGAGAGAGGGGGTGTAGTGGCCTTACACCTACCCATTGAGTCAAAACTCGCTCTTGATGGAAGCCGGTACTGGGAGGCGAACCCAGTACCCTCCATCCTTAAGTCTGATTGCTTAGCCACTACACAATTGAGGCCGGTCAACACTTAAACATGTCCCTTCAGCATATAAATGTGTTTTCTAAACTTGTATTTAAGGGCTGTTAAACAGCCACCTGCCAAGTCTTATTAAGTGGATTCTTAACACAGATTTGAATGTGCTTGTAATACAAATGAATACTGGAGTTCTAAACAAACTATTAAAGAAAGCCTCAACCCCCCGACAAAAAAGCTAACAAAAAACAACAAAAAAACAACCATTTTTTTTATTTTAGAAATTGTTAAAAAAAAAAAAAAAATTAAATTGTAAAGAAATCAACCAACAAACTCGAGATGTAGCAATAATTTGTATCAAGTCAGTTCTGTCCCGTCTCTTCATTGTTGGCCTGTCATTACAAAACAGACCGAAGTGTTGTCCTCCAGCCCAGCCTGTCACTCTGGAGACGTCGGCAAGCACTCTCGTGGTGGCAGGTCTCGAACAGACACGAACTCGTCCAGCTAACGACGCCAATGAAGCGCCAAACCACGACCGATAACTCTGAGTCGTGTGTGACGTCAGTAAGGAAAGGCGCGATTCCAGACGAACAAGAGGCGCCAAGGAATTGATGGGGCATATCTGTTGGGTGAGGGCTTTAATTGACGGGACGTAGCCCAGTGGTATAGCGATCACCTGATGTCTAGGATCGATCCCCGTCGGAGGGTCCATTGGAGTGTCTCTCGTGGGGTGGGAGCATTGTCTTTCTAGCTCAGTCGCTGCAAGACTCGCCTGAGGTGCCTGGGTCTGATGATTAAATCTCATTGGTGGACACATTCTCTTGGGCCGTGGTACGTGCTGTCATGCGTGGGAAAGTGAATAAAAAAGACCGTTGCTACTAATGGAGATAATGTAGCGAATTTCCTCTAAGACAACGTGTCAGAATTACCAAATGTTTGGCATTCAATAGCCAATGTTACCAAATCAATGTGATGTAGTGGTATCGTTAAATAAATAAACAAACTATAACTTTTCCTCCGAATAAATGCAACTGCTAGCACAGCCATGCACGTGAAGGTGAACCTTTAAAAGTACTGTATTGATTACCAATGGTAATCGTCAACAGATGTCGTCATTCCGCTAGCAACTGGTCAAACAACTTTAACTTTGCTTTGTACATAACAAAATAAGAGAAAATTAACACATGTTTTACAACAGCTTGTATTCAGGTAAAAGTGATTCACAAAGGTTTGAAAAGATTTCAAAGAGAAGAAAAATTCTAATTGACAAATCGTCAAAAAAAAGAAAGAAAAAAAGAGGAAAAATTCCAAAAAGACGGTGGCTCAGAGGAATGACAATGCACATGAAAATGGGGGCGGATCCAGGGATTTGTAAAGGGTGGTGGTCACAAAATTCTAAGAAGTTAAAGTTTGTTTGTTTCACGAAACCACTAGAGTATATTGATTTATTAATAATCGGCTATTGGATGTCGAGCATTTGGTAATTTTGGCAAATAAACTTAGAGAGGAAACCCGTTACATTTTTCCATTAGTAGCAAGGGACCATCCCACAGACAGGATAGCACATACCAAGACCTTTGATATACCAGTCGTGGTGCACTGACTCTAACGAAAAATAGGCTAATGGGCCACCGACGGGGATCGATCCTAAAAATTGTAAAAAGGGCAAATTTTAGTTTGCCGAAGGCAATGAAGAAGGAAGGAAATTGTTTATTTAACGACGCACTCAACACATTTTATTTACGGTTATATGGAGTCGGACATATGATTAAGGACCACGCAGATATTGAGGCCTACACTTTTCGATTTACAGCGAGGGATCTTTTATATGCACCACCCCATAGACAGGATAGCAAATACCACAGCCTTTGATGTACTAGTCGTGGTGCACTGGCTGGAGCGAGAAAAAGCATCAAGCGAGCACTTTACAAGGGGCTCCCTCTCGCCCCTTACCGAAGAGGAGCGAAATAGATCTGTTCGGGGGCATGCTCTCAGAAATAGTTTGACATAAAGATGTTCAGAGACGCGTTTTCAGAGCAATTTAGTGCTGTATATTGTGGATGATTTAAAAAAAAGTAATTAAAAAGGGAACTTCAATCTTCAATGATCCCCCTCGATCCGTCAATTCATATGGACAGCCTAAACCACGGACTAATTTGGAATCTTACAATTTCTCAACGGTTTTTATTTCTCCAGTTCCCACCTTCGTACTAATTATGTTCAATATACCTCTCCCAAGATCTAATTCGACAGAGATACTCTGGTATTCCACGGACTATATCCATCTAACTAGAATCTGCATAGGTACATAGAAGAATAACTAATCAGACCCAAACAAGGCGGCCAGACGAGCACGGGTTTAGAGAAATGATTTCTGGACATGGGTCATTACTGAGAAACAATGTGCCTCTAATCTGCACTGTGCCTCACCTGATATCGAAGAGAGTTAACAAGATGCAGGCCAGGGCTGCACGCGGCAAAGAAAAGAAAATAGGGAATGAAGGAGCCGTATCGACCAGACATAACAATATCAGATTCAGGTTCCAAATACGTATTGCAGTTTCTTCATCTTCTGCTAGTGTATAACATGGTCCAAAGTCAACCAGCGCGTCACATATAAGACTTTAATTACTAAAAAAAAGACAAGTAGAGAAAGAACAGGGCCTCGATCCACGAAGCGATCTTAGCCCTAAGATCACCTCAAGTGCATAACTACCTAAGATCGCTTCGTGGGGGTGGGAGTGGAGTAGAACTGCCACTGCTCCAAGCGAAAATATTTTTCAATGTATTTTCCCGGGGAGCATGACCTCTAAAAACTTCACTCGTCACAATTGTAAATTAGTCATACAATTTGCAGTTGTACACAAGAACACAAAACCAATAACATTCTCTAAATATTACTGCAATTTCTGCTGACTTCTATATATAACTGCGTGATGCACGTGCAAACTATGTAATGTGTTTCGGTGTCTTCATAAATAGACCTGAACGTTCATTACTAGGCTATCTGTGGTCAAAACGTATGTTCAGTCTTATAGTTGATATTAACATTAATATTTCAGGTTCCCCTATTTTTTTTGAAGAGTATATATATTTGAGGATGTTTGGGGCTAAAACGTATAAAAAAAATACATCAGCAAACAACCATGAAGGTACATAGTATTTTTAATGTCTAGCTTCGCAAACAGATGTATATTTATATATATTTATAGCCTAATTTGAGCATTCAGAAAAAAAACCCTAAAGAAAATAAATATTAAACAACAAAAACAAAACAAAGTATACTGAAAGCCATACATAACAATGCTAGGTTAATTTGTTTACTACAAATGTGTATATTGTCGGCTCCCTGGGTATGGAACGCAGCCAAGACATATACTCAAAGGGCCTTATCGACCGGACATAACAATATCGCTGAAACACAATACAATCACGTGCCAAATACGAAACCAAAAAGCCAGAACGTATTTTGGTCATCTACCAAAGCCTGGAGCTATGTTGAGGGCGCTTTATCGACCAGACATAACAAATAACACGAATTATTATTCATTTTTTAGAACTTTCTGCAATTTATCTACAAAACAAAAATTTACGTACATTACCCTGACATAAACGTCCCCTTCCCAAATCACAGAATTTTGGTTCATAATTAATGCCTTTGTCGTCAGTAGCGTTATTAAATAGGTTTGAACAATGCAATACATGCAAATTAATATTTAATGTAAGCATAGTTATGTCAGACTCCCCCCCCCCCCCCTACAAAACAACATAAAAAACAACAACAACAAGGATTAGAATATTTGACGAAAGTTAATGTTAATGTTTTAACAACACTACTAGAACACACTGATTAATTAATTATCGGCTATTGGATGTCGAACATTTGGTAATTCTGACACGTAGTCTTAGAGGAAACCCGCTATATATTTATTTTAGCAGCAAGGGATCTTTTATATACACTTTCCCACAGTCAGAACAGTACATAAAACAGCTTTTGATATGCCTGTCGCGGAGCACTGTTTGGGATGGGGAAAATCTAACCAGAGAATGTCTCCACCGTGGAGGTTCGATCCGTTGACCTAAGTATCCCAGACGAGCGCTCTACCAACTAAGTTAGATTCCGTCCAGTTGGATTAACGACTTCGAGGTGTCTAATGTTTGCTAAATGATAGAAGATTAGGCAAATTGTTAATGTGTTGTTTTGGTGGGTTTTTTGGTGTTTTTTTGTTTTACTTGACAATGCTTCAAAGTATGATTTAATTTACATATACAAATTATTTCAGTCTTTTAAAAACGTATAATTTCTATGAGTAATTTGAATGAAAGAGACATTAGTGTATTCAAGTTGATATCTATATGCAACGCAGAGTCCAAAGGATCTTTTGAGTAGGTCGTAACTGCAGTGACGTCGGTTCAAAGATCAATTCCTCTCGGAGGACCCATTTTCTTACTCATTTTCTGTTCCAACCAATGCCCCACGACTGGTATATCACATGACATGGTATGTGTTGTCCTGTGTGTGAGAAAGTGCGTATAAAAAGATCCTGGAGGGTGTCCTGAAGACTACGTGTCACAATGACCAAATGGTTGACATCCAGTAGCCGAAGATTCATGAATTAATTTTCTCTAGTGGTGTTGTTAAACAAAACCCATTTTAGTTCCCATGGATAACTATCACAGCTTCGTCTAAAGGCGTACCCACACGATATGAGTGTCTTGAACGAGCATAACCGTTTGCATAGCAATCGATGAAAACGTAATGTTGTTTTATCACAATGGACTATTCAAGTGTCGTGTGGCATCGCCTTAAGACGATATATTCTTTCTAATTATTCTGTTGGAGTAGGAAGACTGTTTTTATGACTGTTTTGACAGATCTCAACGTGCACAAGAGAGAGCTCAATTGATATTTAAACAGTTGTGATAAAACACTCATGAATCACCGTCAAAATAGTCGTGATATCAAGGTCCACATTTACGACACTTGGTTTTCTTAACCGGATATGTTTAAGCACTGTATGTAGTTACACGCGTGTAAGACAGGCGTTTAAGCACTGTATGTAGTTACTCGCGTGTAAGACAGGCGTTTAAGCACTGTATGTAGTTACACGCGTGTAAGACAGGTGTTTAAGCATTGTAAATGTATGTAGTTACACGCGTGTAAGACAGGTGTTTAAGTATTGTAAATGTATGTAGTTACACGCGTGTAAGACAGGCGTTTAAGCACTGTATGTAGTTACACGCGTGTAAGACAGGTGTTTAAGCACTGTATGTAGTTACACACGTGTAAGACAGGTGTTTAAGCACTGTATGTAGTTACACACGTGTAAGACTTGTGTTTAAGCACTGTATGTAGTTACACGTGTAAGACAGGTGTTCAAGCACTGTAAATGTATGTAGTTACAGGCTTGTTAGACATAAACAGGCTTTGTAAATTCGGCCCTTGAGTGTTTGCGAAAAGTTAGCATGTCCTGCCAAACTGGTTGCAGCCATTATAAGTACAACTTATAACAGCCAAATAATGGTTTTGCACCTAAAACACTTGCGAAATTGAAACATAAAAAATAAAAATAAAGTAACCATCGACTAAAAATTTTCATAGTATTAACGCTTGGATTGACAGCCTATCTGTTAGCTCCGTCGCCCAAGGCAAAATGGATAAACGATGTATCTGATTCAGTAAACAGTGTATGATTCTGTTGTAAAATATTCTTTTATCAAATTTTATTTTGTATAACAAACAAAAAAGAAGCTCCGACAATGCTCCTTTAAGACGGGATACAAGAGCCTGGCCGCGGTCGATACACACGCGCGGCCAACAGAAACGTAGCCTCGAATCAACCATCGATATTATCGCCCAGCATCTAACCCATTCATCGATTTATACACCTTATTCAAATGGCAAAACTTTCTGTCAACTGTATTTTGTTTCGAGATTAACTTGTCATCAGGTATAGTCCGCATCACGTTTTGGAATACGCAAATTGAATTGGCCCGTCTCGGGATAACCAAGCAATGAAATCGTAAGCCAAGGACGTAGAAGAAATAATAATAATTAATATTTAAAAAGAAAGAAAGAAACGAAACGAAACGAAACGAAACTACCACGAGATGATGATTGTGTATTCGAGGGGATAATGAGGTCAGATTACACCGGATAGCTTTTGTGGATTAATATAAATAGCTGTGTATTTTAGAAACGGATACAATACTTTCAGAAGAGTCGGGGTGTCTTTCGTGCGACCATCATGTACATTGACCATATCTGGGTAAGAACAGCACTCACAAACACATGCATTCCTTCCCCTCACATACTGGAATACGCATACATATGTATATATTATGCTCATGCATGCACAATACGCATGCACAACACACATGCACACTCTAGTCCAAACACATACACTTATACGCTCTTACATGCACATACACGTACGAACAGTTACCCCTCTACAGCCACCTACACTTGCATCCACGCACACGCACGTATGGTCTCTTTAGACACGAATAAAGACATACGCACAGTATTAACTGTTTATGCAATAATTAATTTATTTTAACAATTCTTTTTAGTAAAAGGTAATGATTTTCGTAATAGATTTTAAAAAATGTGTATCTACGCAACGCATGTGACTTTCTCAATATGTTATCGTATCGTATTCGTACAGTGTTAAATATATAATGACGTAAAAGATAAGGTGTACAAGTGTTCTGGGCCCATTGTTTCGTGTTTTTGTGTTTAAAGTTCGCATGTATGTATTTAAGCAATGTGCTTGGGATTCGTTTTATCTTTACGTTCTATGTTTAGGTTCTTAAGTTCTACATTTAGGTATTTACGCTTTACGTTTTTCCTTAGGTTTTGAAGGAAGGAAGGAAATGTTTTATTTAATGACGCACTCAACACATTTTATTTACGGTTATTTGGCGTCAGACATATGGTTAAGGACCACACAGATATTGAGAGAGGAAACCCGCTGTCGCCACTTCATGGGCTACTCTTTTCGACTAACAGCAAGGGATCTTTTACATGCACCATCCCACAGACAGGACAGCACATACCACGGCTTTTGTTACAGCAGTTGTAGAGCACTGGCTTGTTTTGGGTTTGTTTTTATATTTTTCGTTTAGCTTTGTATGTTTTGCGTTCGCCTATATTTTGTTTATACTAGTAGAGTTAGCCCAATCAAATTTTGACTCCCCAACCCCCACACAACCCCCCCCCCCCACAACCCCCCCACAACCCCCCCCCCCCCACCCAACAACAAAAAACAAACCACGTGGATAAATGAACAGCATTAGTCTCTTCTACGCGACACGTACACACATCAAACATATGAGATACGAGACCTATTGCACCACTTTGCAGTCTGTCTTTAGAATTATAACGTGGTTTTGTTCGACATTCTTAATATGCTATCGTATTTCCGACTATTCGATTTAAAAACACTATAGTTTATTGCTAAAGACCAACATTATACCGACATATGTCACCACTTAAGACGAGATACCTAAAGGTCACAATCATCATATATGTTACAGTGAATCAGTAAAAATTATTTATATGACTAAAGAATATTTAACTAAAACGTCTGATACCTAGTTGAACAATGAAAGCTATATAACAAAGACTTTAGTGGTGAATTGTATTCCGTATGTGTTGAAAATATGCACATTGTCATTTATTTCCAATTTGCTGTAAAACAGTTGTGGATACTTTGTGTTTTTGCAGGTTCCAAATAAGCCCATTTTATCGATATGTGTGCCAGCTGTTGTTGATAGGTGTCTATCTGTTACAGACTATTACAATATGACACCATGGACGCGCCAAAACACCGTGGCTTTTCGTGGATCAATGGTGGTCACAATCTGAGTGTCATGTTTGCTAGACGACAGACGGCGGGATCGAACTCAGTCGGTAGAGCACTTGTTTGAGGTGCTTCGAGCACAGGATCGAACCTCCTTGGAGGACCCATTATTTGATTGTTTTTTTCCCCGTCTCAACTAGTGCCCCACGACTGGTATCTCAAAGGCCGTAGTATGAGCTCTCGTATATGTGGGTTAGTTAATATAAAAGATCCCTTGCTGCTAATGAAAAACTTTAGCGGGTTTACTCTGAAGACTAAAGAGATAAAATTACCAAATGTTTGACATCCAATAGCTGATGATTAATAAAATCAATGTGCACTAGTGGTGTCGTTAAACAAAACAAACTTTAACTTTTAAAACGATGTTCTAAATTATAAACTTGCCTTCTTGCGAAGGTCATATTTTTGTACAGGTCTTTACACTGGTTTAATTAGACTTTTGAATTTTCATACTGATGTACTTATTTTTGACACCCAGTTGTCGATGATTTTATCGTGCTGGGGTGTAGTTATTAATTAATCAATTAATTAATTAATTAATTAATTAATTAATTCATTCATTCATTCATTCATTCATTCATTCATTCATTCATTCATTCATTCATGCACCCATTTAAACACAGGACAATTAAATATATACTAATGAAAAGAAATATGGGATCACAAAAATAATAACAGCATATAATGACTGCATCCAAAACCATCAATCCATATGTCAGAAGTTGACCGTATGACTGACATTCAGTCCCACGCTACAACTGTGTATAAAATACAGATAATATATCTACGCCAGCAGTAAATTAAATTTGGTCTACAATTCCATGTGTTCCCTTATTTATTTCCAATTGATACATTTTCTTATGCTATATATCGTCGTAACCTGGCCACTACCGTCTCCATGAGCGATTTAAATTCAATTCAAGGGGCGGTAAACTGAATGGATGGTTGGGACGCTTTTACAGGAACGAATGAATGGATGTTTAACGACGCCCAAAGACAGAAATACACATCGGCTATTACAGGATGCCAAAAAGGTTCAAATGGCCCATACGAATGTGTACATTATGTATGTGTACCAATAGATGTGATATGTATATGCATGCATGTTTGTGTGTATGCATATGATTATGTTCGTGTACGTACTACGTACTATGTGTACGCATATATGTCATGTATATGTACATGTATATGTATGATGGATATACGCATATATGTATATCACGACAATGAGTTGTGTTCTGTAGCTGCCAAGAGTAACAATACGAATGGCAAGTACTATGGCAACCATTTTGATGTGCGCATTACTGTTGTGTATTCTAATAATTCAACTGGCGATTTCCACACCGATAAGAAAACTTCCTTACACCAAACCCAGAGTACGTTTTAACAGCTCTATGGGGAAGTGTAAGATAACTATACAAACACCTCTCATTAACAACTAACCACTAAGCCATGTTCTCACAGAACGCCCAGATAACTAGCTGATACGTGTGTCCAGGATAGCGTACTTGATCCACAAGTGGAATATAAACTCGATTTTTTTAAAATGAAGACATTCAGAGTGCTGGTGAAAAGGATTGACACAATAACCGTTGTAAAGACAGGTGTATGTGCAAAAGGGTCGAACCCCAGTGCCCCGTGACTGTTATATAAAATGCCGTGGTATGTACTGTCCTAAGAGAAAATGCATGTAAACGACCCCTTCTGCTGTTTAATAGGATCAGCCAATGTGATGGAAATGGGTTTTCTTTATCACTATGAGACCATGTGTCAAAGTAATCATTTGTTAAACATAGAATAGCCGTAGTTTACAAATATATTATTTATTGAAGTGACGTCAAACAAATAAAAGGTTTCGATCATCTCCTTACGTTATGCTTGGTGTAGCCAGATTATTCTGCCGTTCGAGAGCTAGACGGACGTTTGGACAGTTATAATCGTTCTCTGTCAAGAGAGACAACTCTATGACGAAAACGCGAGATTTTTCTCTAGCCCCGAATAAGCACAGATGTTTGGCTCTAATACAACAAGAAACCTATGTTTCACATTAAATGCCTTTACACTTATCATTTTCGAGTTCGCTGATCACAAACCACTAATACACACACTATAGAGGAGAAGAAACCCGACAACACCTACGTATTTAACTGAAACATTGTACACATCCACTTCACCTACTACCAACACAATTTACTCTTCGCCTCTGGCGGATGGCAAACAACCAGATCCACCATGTGTATTTAACAGCCAAGACCTCCAATGATCGATGCCAACCAAGCCAGAGACAAAATGGATCCCACCACCAAACCCGCAAACTCCAAAACATGTCCCGACAAAGAGTGAAACAATAGCCCTTCTAACGGTTGGGGGCGGGGTGTACACCAGTGGTAAAGCGCTCGCTTGATGCGCGGTCGGTCTAGGATCGATCCCCGTCGGTGGGCCCATTGGGCTATTTCTCGTCCCAGCCAGTGCACCACACCTGGTATATCAGAGGCCGTGGTATGTGCTATTCTGTCTGTGGGATGGTGCATATAAAAGATCTCTTGTCACTAATGGAAAATTGTAGCTGGTTTCCTCTCTAAGACTAGATGTGAAAATGACAAAATGTTTGACATCTAATAGCCGAAGATTAATAAATCAATGTGTTCTAGTAGTGTCGTTAAACGAAACAACATTGTTCTAAGGGCTAACCAAACAGGTTCAAATTGGGATACATCTACAAATGTACTTTAATTTGGACATATCTTCTTACTAGCCTGTTATATTCTTTAAACCGAACCGTCAAAACTGAACACATAATCACTGAAAAATATTAAAATGCGCATTTTGACTCGGTAAATAGAAACTACTTATGGTACAAATTATCAAAGGTCGGAATCCGGGGTAAACTATTAAATATAATCCGATCTTTATACCAAAATGTTAAAGCGTGCGTTACTAAATGGAAAACTAACAGATTATTTCACCAGTTATCTTGGTTTAGCCCAAGGGGAAGTAATTTCGCCAATTCTATTCAATTTATATGTCAATGATTGTGAAATGTATGTTATACAAAATAATGTTGAACCATACTACTTCCGAGAACTCACTCTATTCTTGTTAATGTATGCAGACAATACGGTTCTATTTGCCGAGTCAGTTGAAGGTTTACAACATGCATTGGATAATTTGTTCATATATTGCAATCAATGTCAATGGAAACTGTCTGTTAACGTCCAGAAGACAAAAATGGTAGTTTTTCGAAATAAAGGTGCTGTTAAAGAAAATGAAAAATGGTTGTATGATGGTACATATTTAGATATTGTTGATAATTTTACTTATTTAGGTATGACATTTAGTTATAATAACACATTCAATGTTGCCCAAAAGAAACTATGGGAACAAGGCAGAAAGGCTAAATTTGCTATGCTACACAAGTTAGCGGACTACTCCTTAATTTATAAAGCAACATGCAGTTTATTTGACGCATACGTAAATAATATCTTATCATATTCTTCTGAGGTGTGGGGCATGCACAGAGGTGTCAATATAGAACAGGTTCATATCGATTTCTGTAAACAATTGCTCGGCGTTAAAAAATCTACCTATAATGCATCTGTTTATTGTGAATTGGGAAGATATCTCTTGAAATATCAAAGAATGTACAGAATACTTAAGTACTGGGTACAACTACTGACTACTGAAAACTGTATTTTGAAAACAGCATACAAAACACATTAACACATTAAAATCTTGTTCTAATAACTGGGCAGGTTTTGTGAATTTATTTTAAATGAACTACGATTTGGTCATCTTTGGATAAACCAGAATGTCATTATACTCTAATGAAAATGAAGCAGCGTATTTTTGACCAAGCTAAGCAGAAACAAAATGTACATTATATAAACATATTGTAATGGCTATTACTCTACAATTTTATTTGTGCAAGCACATACCCGCCCACTATAAAAAGTAACCAAATTAAGATTATCATCCCTCGACTTGGAAATTGAAAGAGGAAGATACCATAATATTGAACGCAATAATAGAAAATGTCACCATTGTAATAACGATGTTGAAAATGAATACCACTTCATGCTAGTTTGCCCATTATTCCAAAACTTAAGAGAACGATATATCAAGTTATACTACAAACGAAATCCTTCTGTCTTTAAATATATACAGCTGATGCAAACCCATAACACTAAAGATTTAATTAATATTGGTAAATATATTTGTTTGGCATACAAGTTACGGCTCTCATCTGTTGTCTAATATTACAAAAGTTATTACTTTTCAGACACGTATGTTATAACTGTGAATGTATTACTTCCATGCATATACTTATTTAATATATTTTGGTTTATGTATTTTAATGTATTGTTACCTAATATGTTAGATCAAAAGTATGTGATTTATTGTATATAATAATTTAATTCTCCTGTGTGTTTATATATTCTGTGTAAATATGTTGTGCTAATAAGCTTGTAGCTTAAAGTAATAAACGAATTGAATTGAATATCTACCAAATTCCGCACCACCAATTACCTCCTCGCACACACCCGACCCTCATTTGTACTGCCCGAGCTCCCTTGCACTCACCAGTGTGTTCAGTTTCCTCTCTGGAAACCTTTCCTGTCTCGGATGAATGATCTGGCAGTAATCATGTTCTCTATATTGTCTAGTATGAGTGTGCAAAGTCTTATGCTTTTAGCAAACAGTGCACGATTCCGTCATTTTTGTGCACATATCCTCTGGACTATCAGAGACAGTCCAAGACAGCCGTGCGCTACAACAGTTTGTTCTGAGTGTGCATATAAAACCACTTGACCCTTGACCTTAAGTAATATTTTTTTTACGTTGATATGCTCCTACCCATACTCAGAATGAGAATCAGAATGAATGGGTGTTTAACGACACCCCAGCACGAAAAATACATCAGCTATTGGGTGTATATCCATACTCTCGTTTATCAATTAGCCGATGTATTTTTCGTGCTGGGATTTTGTTAAACTTCCATCTGTTCATTCATTCATTCATTCATTCATTCATTCATTCATTCATTTTTTATTTACGGAAATTGTTGGAAGGTTTTTTGACACCTGTGTTTTGATCCTCCATAAAAGTGGCAGTCCTCTTACCAGCGGAATTGTAACCATATATCGTGTTCAAGACACAAATACCCGACAATGAGTCATGGCTGCACTACCCTCACGATTCTATCATAACTTCTTTTGAAATCAGTCATATACAGATATACGATATTGAATATGCAAATGTCAAATTCGTAATGTGGGAGCAACCACGTTGTCTACCAGTCGAGTTATAAGCCAACAGGAAAATATATAAAGGATACTCCCCGAGTTTCTTGTGATATCATATAATATCAGCACGAGTTGATAAAAGTATTAAACCCGAGGCTTGCCGAGGATTTTTATACTTTTATCAACGAGTGCTGATAAATTATGATATCACAAGACACGGGGGAGGGGGTATTCTTTTTATCATCCATTATCAGTTTTCATTTGCGACAGTTGTAAACAATGTGGGTTGAATGTCACTATATTTGGCAGCGGTAGACTCGTTAACTAGCAGAACGGCAGTGGCGTGACGTCACTAATGATAGGTTTAGCGCTGAAAGAAACACATTGACGTAACAAACTATTGTCTTGTGATTAAAATTTTACCAATCAAGATTATAAGAAGCGATATCTCCTGCGGAGAATATCGCAGGAGATATCGCAAATTATAGTGCCAGCGATATCTCCTACAAAAGCCTTTAATAGATGATAAAAAAGGTGGTGCGGGGGGAGTGAGTGAGAAAGAGACGTGATTGGGGGGATGTATGCCCCCTGTCTATGTCAGTGCATGCATTTTACTTGTTCGATCTCACACATTTAAATTGTGTTCGTGCTAAACTCAGACTACAAACTGCCACGACAAACTTCGTCGTGACAGTTGACAGTCTGAAACTAGCATTTGACATATGATCATCAATTGTTTCCCCAGAAAAAAAAGTCATTCCTTTTGAGGACGTAGCACATTTAATTATGTATGATGTTGAATACCACCAGGTCAGACGACTCTAGTAAGATGCTTGTTACGTTTCTCATAGGTGATGTTCATTAGTTGCAATCAGATATTTTTCTTCTGTCTTTCAGGATTCGATATAAATATGGATTTACGCCCAAGAATGGATTTTTACCGTGAACTAATTGGGACATATATGCATTTGGAAAAGCGTATTCTAGGAATATAGGGTAAGTTGTGATTTTCTTTTTTAATGCGCGATGTTAGTAGTCAGGGAAACTTGACTTAACAATAACCCTGAAAAACAGGGGAAAAGTCTGCAAATGGGTACGACGGTACTTCACAAGATGGAGTTTGTGCGAGTTGTGTGGTATGATCTTTTGTTGTGACGGAGTGGACGTTGGGTATCCAAAATGCTTTAGTGATTTGTCCTATCAGTATAAAATGTGTAAACTGTTCCTGAAATTACAAATCAAAGAATAGAACTTTTACTTTCTTTAAGATATGTAAGTGAAATGCCTTCAGACGCTGTCAAGTTGATAACATCACCTACCGGACATTTTCATTTACAGGATCGATAAATTTTTCTTTTGACTTTCAACTATTAATATATGTATTATTCCTTTCTGATGATACAATGGAACACACACACACACACACACACACACACACACACACACAGAGATATATATATATATATATATATATATATATATATATATATATATATATATATATATATATATATATATATATATATACATGTACGTGTGTTAACAATTTCAAGACAAAAACCAGCACGATCGAAATCGATTACCCTTTGACGTATAGTTAACCTGACAATCATTTGCTTGTGACGCGTGAGTTAGCTACAAGTGCAGTAGCTGTAAATAACTTTTAGTCAAAAAGATGTTAAAATGTGCTTACTGGTTGTTTTTTTTGAGGATATGTAAGAAATAGAATAATACATTCGTGTCCGTTTAACAACTCGTAGTTTAAACACATATCAAACTCGCTTTCGCTCGTTAAGATACATTTTAAAACATCTCGTTATAAGATAAATGGTATCTAACGGCCACTCATGTATTATTCTCTATATATTAAACAGGAAATGTGCTAAAGTTCCAGACGCGTGTGCGGGGGGGGGGGGGGGGGGGGGGGGGGGGTATTTTGGGAACGAAGCCCCTTGCTCAAACAAATTTTCTCGGGGTTTTTTTTCAATACATTTTCCAAGGGAGCATGACTTCACCTCCACCCTCCCCTATAAACTTCGTTCGCCAAAGTCCAGACCCCCTGCATAAGTTCCTGTACACGTCGATGAGTTCTCATATACAACATAAGCGCTGACTTTGGTTAGAACGCGTGTTCATGTTAAGCGTACTTCATAACAACATAATCTGAGTAGAAGGTAAAATGTGTGTCCAGTCTTAGCAACTGTAATACGCTAAACGATCTGTTTTTCGTTGTATCGACAACACCGAGTGCTGTGTACAGACACTACTAGAGCTAGGGCATTGTGTGTGGTATCTTACACTATAGTAATGCTGAGGTACCTTTTATGTTTGGCATAAAATGCATTTTGAGTTGCTACAAGCAATAGGTAGTACTAAACCAAATAACATCCGGCCGTGTCAAAGTTCGAGGTGCACCCGAACACTTAACACGTCAGTTAATAGCACAAGTCCTGCCATTGGTGATAAATGTGACAGTGTTAGTTGTAAAACACAAATTACTTTTTTCTGGACAAAGACTGTAATGCAATTTCATTTCATCTAGTACCACTATGTCAAGTAACCGTGTGCTTAAAACATGTATGGGGTACCTGAAAAAAAAAAGAACGCATATTTTGTGCGAAACTAGGGGTGTTGTAAAAACATCTGGTTATACCGAAAATGAGTCATGGAAGGTACCATTTTCTTCAATTAATACTTCGAGGTAGGGGTTGTAGTAGTTTATGAGTCATAGTTTGGTTGATATATTGCATAATATAGTGTTTTTAAACAGAAACGTTAACATGGTCGTCTATGGGGTCTTATTTGGTATAGTACAACCTTAAGACGACCATAGGCCGTGTACTCTGCCATCCGATCGATTGTAACCGTCCAAACTTCTGTATGGCTCTCGAATGTCTGAGTACTCGTACTAACACCACCAAAAACACACTGGATTGGAAAATAATGGATAATTTAAGCCAAACATGTAAATAATGTGTAACTTAATGATAAATCGTTGTAACATCCGAAGATATTTTACACGGACTAAAACTTTGAGTCAGCGGTTTTAAAGATCTCTTGTTAATAGATAAGTGGCCTCTGTAGCCTAGTGGTTAGAATGGAGGAAGAGATATTGAACAGAGCAGATCAGGCACGGCGGAGAGGGGGGGGGGGGGGGTCTGGGGTTGCTCTAGCCCCTCCCAATAATTCTGAATAAAAAATATTATTGGTAGTAAATCTTAAGGTAAATATGAATTTTACATTTCATTTGCATTTCAGGACATCGAGTTTTCCATTTTTGTTTTCGCTGGAACATATTCCCGAAGCCTATAGAAAGTTTGCTTTGCGCCCCTCAGTCAGCCTCCTTCCCCTAATGTTTACTTGCGTCCTCTGTGCCTGCAGATGCAAGCCGTCAAATTAAAACAAAATGTGATATTAAATTCAAACAGATATTAAGAACGCTTGGTCAGTGTTAAAAGAGTAGCCAAAAAATGCTGTCATGTCCACATCAAACCCACGTTTCGAGCCCGTCACACCTGGCCCTGCAGCTGGTATGGCGTAGCTTGTCCCAGGGCGGAATATGTTAAAAGGCTTTTGGAACAACATCTATCAGTTCAGCCCAAGTGAAAGATGGTCAGAATGCTCCATCTGATGACATGTACATCAAGTAAGGTGCAATAGCAAGAACAATGTATTTATTATCAAAGGCAGGGCCGCACTACAATTGACCTATAATTGGCTGAAATGTTTGCCTGAAAATGTACACATTTAATTAGTCCACAAAATAACAGTGAAATTTGTCTTATGTGGCCAACAAAGGGAGCATCAACAAGTGACCTTTTAAGACAGGTGACTGCTCAATAGAGGTCAATGTTTACTATATTAGATGATGCGGAGAATAAAAATATGGCCTCTAAACACAAGTAGCTGCTTAATACAGGTAGCCGTTAGAACAGGTTTGACAGTACTTTATTCAATATATCCCACTTGTTACCGATAATTTGGCATATAGTCAAACGTGTGAAGCAGCCAGCAAAGGGAATATAATAAGTGTCCTTTTAATACAGGTGACTGCTGAATAAAGGTCAGTGTTTATTAGATGATTTGAGAGAATAAATAGGTGGCCTGTTACCACATGTGGCTGCTTAATACAGGTGGTCGTTACAGCAGGTTTGACGGTGTTTTATTCATCCAGCTATATAGTCTTTATATCCCACTTGTTGTCGATATTTTAGTATACAACTGATTTATAGCCACGTAGCCTTAAATCAAAATAAACAGCTTAGTTCATTTTCAATAAAACCTGATTTGTTAACAATATGTTTGTTAAACAATATGGCAGTAATCTTTGCTTAAAGGGACATTCCTGAGTTTGCTGCAATATTTAAGATGTTATCGACTAATAAAGACTTTTAATGATTGTAATTACATATCAAATATATGTTTCTGAATAAAATATTAGTGGCTGTATATTAAACGTGTTTTTGGTCGTTCTAATATTTGTACTAGGTTAAATTTCAGTTTAGTTCCTAAAATATATTTTTTTCGTACGTACTAAATTATTTGAAGACAAAATCAAGTTCGGCCTTCTTACAAATATTAAGACGACCAGAAACACATTGAATATACAGATACTGATAATCTAAACAAGAAAATATATTTAATATGTAAGTTTAATCGTAGAAATATTTTATTAGTCGAAAACATCTTACAATGCAGCAAACTTAGGAAAGCACGCCAACTGCTATGCAGTCTCCCCTTTAAAAACACATAGGTTCAGCTTAAGGTTACTCTCTGAACTCAGATCGCTATGAATCACGATTTAGGCATTGTCACGAAACAACTCAATGAATAGCCAAATGCAACAAATCGTTATTACAGGTTGGCTAGTGCGAACGCGCCTTCCCAAGTGCTAGTGGTTGGTTTCGTAACGGAGTTATAGGACTACATTTAATTTTCTCTGTTATCTCATTGTCTGCACTTTTATCAATACTCACAGGCTGTATGGCAGTAGTCTAGTCCGCTTTCACGTTTTATTTACTTGTATAAATAATATATGCTCGTCTGCGAATATCTTATTAATAAATAAAGGGAAAGAGAAATTCTGAAATTACAAAGATATTCAATCAGTAAATGTCCATCAGGTATTCCTGTAAACTGATTAAAAAAAAACGAAATATGCAAAAAACAAACATTAACATTCATTGATTATGCCCCTTCTGTAAGTGCCTGCTATTTTATTTATTTCAATTTTTTGTTAAAGGTGCTTAACGTTTGGTTTATATTAAGTTAAGTAGATGTGGGTTGGGTGTCATTAGCGGGAGTATCCCGAGTGTGTAGCCATTGTAAAAAGGTGTTCGGCAAAAAAAAATATTTTTACATTATTAAAATTACATTTTTCTTACATTTGCTTGAATATGAATATTCATCATTTCAAAGAATGAGTCCATCCATGTGGATATCGTTATGTTTTGTGGTATCTCAATATCGATTTTTGTCTAAGATAATTTCATAGTATACATTTATTATTTCTTGCAACGGCGAAACAAAATTTTAAATAATTCAGGCAAAGGTTATTTCAAATGTATTTATTCGTATAATGCTTTATATTTAAACCATGTCAAGGTAAGATAGTGTTTTAAAAAACTAGACACCACAAAAAAAATAACACACACACACACACACAATAAAACACACACACACACACACACACACCCCCGACAGAAAGACAGACACACACACCGACAGAAAGACAGATACACACGCACACACACACCGACAGAAAGACAGACACACAGGCACACCGACAGAAAGACACACACGCACACACACACAGACACAAGCACGCACACACACACACGTACACGCACACACACACCCACACACACAATCCTGTATAAACAGGATGTGTTATTTTGTTAGTGAGGATAAACGGAAATCTCGCTAGGATTAAAAACTCAAAATTGTTCCTTTATAAATAAGTTTTCGTGCTATCTAAATCCCTGAAATGTATACTAGTCCATCGTAACAACTAAATAATTTATTGTTTTGTTTAACGACACCACTTGAGCACATTGATTGATTAAAAACAATCAGTTGAATGAACCCATCGAGGTGGTTCGATCCTGCGACGCAAGTACCTCAAGCGAGCACTCAACCGACTAAGCTAAATCCTTCCTCCTCCTACACATAATAATAAATTATTATTTTTATTTTTTTTAATTCTAAAGACCATGTGTCACATTTATTACCTGTTTGCTACCCATCAACTAGTAACAGACAGTTAGCAACGCGTCATTATATCGTTAGAGCCGTTTTTCTTCCTTTTTCACCCTACTGCTGCACTGAAAGTCCAAATCAAGATGGATGCCAAGATGACCAAATTTCGCACGAGTCGCTCCATCTAGTGTCGGTTCCAATTACACTGGTTTCAAATATGGCTACTAAGATGATCTAATTGTTTTGATTTATTTTTGGGGTGACGTTATCGATCAACTGTATTTGGCTTCTGTTTAAATGTAGGTCATCGCTAATTAACTAAGCTTGGAACCGATTTTTCTTTCTCATCCTCGGTGACTGGAATTCGAATCTATTACTTTACAAAAACACCTCACCCCAAAACAACCAACAACAACAAACAATCAGAAATTTAAAAACGAAAAAAAAGAAGTAGAAAAAACAAAAAAAAGAGAAGAAAAACGACAACAACACAAAAGCAAATAAACAACAAACAAACAAAACAAAATAAAGCAAAAACAGCAACAGCAGCAGCAACAAAAAACAACAACAACAAAGACAACAAAAACAAACAAAGAAAAGCAAAACATCAAAAACAGGAACAGCAGCAGAAGCAACAACAACAACAACAACAGCAAAAGCAAAATAAATAAATAAATAAATGACAACTTCAACAAACAAAATAACCGAAAAACGAACACCCCAAAAACAAACACAAACATTATAAAATGAAATTACACTCCCCACCCCGACAAACACAAAAATTAAACAGCATTAAAGGAAGTATCTTTCTGTACACACAAATAAAACTGAACAAAAGATATAAGAGATTATGGATATTATTTATTTATTTTTAAAAATAAAGCCTTGATAGTATACACGCATGAATCACCTTAAAACAGTAATGACATTACTGATTGATACTAATAATTATATGGTGTGATACAAGCTATTCGTTATGTCTGTACTATATAAGATTCCAAGTGGGCCTTATGAGAGAGAGATTGAGAGAGAGAGAGAGAGAGAGAGAGAGAGAGAGAGAGAGAGAGAGAGAGAGAGAGAGAGAGAGAGAGAGAGAGAGAGAGAGAGAGAGAGAGAGAGAGTGTATGTGTGTGTGTGTGGGGGGTAGCTCAATGGGACCACCGACTGGTATCGATTCTAGACCGATCGCGCATCAGGCGAGCGCTTTACCACTGGTCTACATCCCGGCCCCGGCTGCTGTCAATAACAGTATTATATACTGGAGAAACAAAGTGTCATCCACGACAGAGTTGCTCAATAAATCAAACACTGGGATCTATGGAGCTGACAGTGTACACGTGTTACAGCCAGGTGAATCACGCCAAACACCGGAAAACACCGAACTGCCATTCATCTGCTACTCACCACACCGACAAAATAATCTCAGAAACAAAACTTGTGCGATCTAAACTATGTGTGTGAACATTTATCATATTATGGCATCTAGCTGAAGATAAAATAATTAAGTAATAGCAACGCAGCATCAATATTTCGGACTGACAAACCATAAGATATAAGAAATGAAGAGAGAGAGAGAGAGAGAGAGAGAGAGAGAGAGAGAGAGAGAGAGAGAGAGAGAGAGAGAGAGAGAGAGAGAGAGAGAGAGAGAGAGACACACACACACACACACACACACACACACAGACAGAGAAAGAGAGCTTCCTTCAGTTTTGGCTAAAAGTAGATGTTTAAAATATTATCAATATGGCATATTATATAGCGAGCGTTATCGCAAAAGCACACACACTGCAACTCCGACTTTAGCAAGTAAATAGCCGTGTCTCCGCGACTATAAACATATAATGATAATAATACTACTAAACTATCTATGACTGTCTGTCCTTAAAGCTAGTGACCCCTCCACATGGAAAGAAAATGTTATATTATTGTGTTTATTTATAACTTAGGAACGAATGCGAACTGCCATTCTAGTGTGTGTGCTCCACTCCACTTCGCACTATCTGCACTCAATGCAAATACACCAGCGAAGATATTAGCCGTCAAAACCAACATCTAGACAATGCAAATATTGTGAGAGCAATATACTGCAGCGTGTGCAAATACATGCTAATGGTGCTGTCATTCCTCAAGGTAACTTCAACGGGAAATCTAATTGATTAAACCCTTATAATTACGGTCTCAAGCCGCAGTTAGTTCTTGTTGATGACCAACGTCAAAATACGAAAACATGTCAAAAGGGTAAAAAGGGATGAAGTTGGGCTGTCATAATAATTTGTTTTGCTCCGTTTAAGATAAAACTAGCGCTGACCTCTGAAGCCTGTACACAAATTATGATTAGTAGCGGCAATAATCAACGCAACAACCAAATAACACAGATCTTGTGGATTGCAATCAATAGCCGTTTAGACCATTTCTTCTAAACCATCACGTGTCTGATAGTGTAAACTAATAGAGCTGTATAGTAAGTAAGTAAGAGTGATTAACGTGCACATTCGGAACAAGCTGTTGTAGCGCATGCCTGTCCTAGATACAGGTGCCGGTCTCGGTCGATTCCTCTGTCCAGGACAGGAAAGAGGTGGGGTGGGTTGGAGGTGTGTGTGTGGGGGGTGGGGGGGGGGTGGGGGGGGGGGAGGGATACAACTGCACTGGCTGGTGCAAGGGAGCAGCACCAGTCCGTCCGGAGCCAGTGGGGGTGGGGTGGGGAGGGTGGTGGTATGGTGCTGTGGAATTTGGAACGTCCCGTAGGATTAAGCCAAAAGAGAATGGGTGCGCATTCTTATACATCTTTCATAGTCTTGAATTACTGGTCTGTGTATAGACCTCGACATGAAAGTATTGAGGAAAGTGATTAATTGTTCCACTAACTTAGACCAAATACACCAAATATAAACCTAAACCTAAGTTGGACATCAATTAGCCGTACCTTAAGATGTGCTGAAGTGCCATTAAACTAATTTTAATATCCCTACTATTCTTCAAGAAAGACAAACGGTATTTTCTGTATTCATTCAGCTGGTTATCTGGCAACTATAGAGTCACCATTCCGCATAACATGTCTGAGCCATCAACAACATGTTGATTTTGTCTTTCTGTTTTGTCGGTCTTAACAATTATGGCCAACCTATGTAATAGTTCCTAAATATGTTATTTAAACAACATAGGCGCACCCATGTCGGATCAAGAAGATATTGTCCATCTTTCTCTGTCTCCCCCCCCCCCCTCCCCCTCTCTCCCTCTCTAACGCCTTCGGTCAAAAATGACATTTGCGGGATCAAATAGACAATAACACCCGCAAATCTAAAAACTCCATATGGTTATCTCCTAAATATATACTGTATTCCACTGAAAACGCACCACCCAATTTCAGTTGTTATTGCTATCATATTTATGAGATTGCTATGGAACACAATAACCCTAACCTTTGTATACAATTTTTAGACTATTTATCGACTACCAGAAAAGACTCAAAAAGACACAAAATCAGTTTAATGTATCATTATTTCTTCTCATGTGCCTTTTACAACTACAAATCTAGCTGATGCGTTTATAATGGAGCTGAGTATATTAGACACTTAATTGTAAGGAAATGTACGTAATAATTTTTATTGATCGTCGAAACACAAGTAACACCCATGTTAGCTGACTAAACCTGCGACAAAATAACATCGAAAGACGTGACTTCAAATTAATTCCTATTATCGCGAATACAGCCACGATGACAGACGATAAACAAATCTTGCGCAGACATCGTCGTCCGTAATTACCATGACAAATAATAACTTCTTTCTGGCATAATATCGTCTTCATATGGTGTAGGTGATCCTACAGAGCAGCGCGCTGCATTTATCAGCATCCGCGGCTTAAGACTCCAATGGCACGAAGACTCCCATGGTAATTGGATAATATATCTTCTTACGAGAAGCTAATTAAGAAATAATAAATCACATCAGAAGACTCTTCACATCCCAGCACTGTCAGCGGTCCTGGCACTAAAGGTTCTTAACGCCAGCACTGCGTTGCCCTTCTCCGACTGGAAGCCTTCGTTAAATGAAAACGCGAGGCGATGGAACCGTTTTTCGAGCGAGAACCGCGCGGATATAATATATATCTGTTGACATGGCTACATCTCGGCATTATCTGTACACAATGGACACACGGTGGATGAACCGCAGGATTGAACGAGAGTGGCTCGTGGCTATCAAGAGTTCGTTTTGCCCTACGTCACAAGCTGTTGGTCACGTGACCCCGTGCAACGATGATGACCAATACAAGTTATAATATGTATACAGTGGTGGAAAAATCCTCCAAGTTAAAGTAAAGTAAAGTTTGTTTTATTTAACGACGCCACTAGAGCACATTGATTTTTTTTATCTCATCATCGGCTATTGGACGTCAAACATATGGTCATTCTGACACAGTTTTTTTATTAGAGGAAACCCGCTGTCGCCACATAGGCTACTCTTTTTACGACAGGTAGCAAGGGATCTTTTATTTGCGCTTCCCACAGGCAGGATAGCACAAACCATGGCCTTTGTTGAACCAGTTATGGATCACTGGTCGGTGCAAGTGGTTTACACCTACCCATTGAGCCATGCGGAGCACTCACTCAGGGTTAGGAGTCGGTATCTGGATTAAAAATCCCATGCCTCGACTGGGATCCGAACCCAGTACCTACCAGCCTGTAGACCGAAGGCCTAATCACGACGCCCCCGAGGCCGGTCCAAGTTAAAGATGCGTTAGCAAGATGCGAGTTGTCGTCACGATTTCTTTGACCACGACATGGGTATTGACCATATCGTGTATCAAGTGGCCACGATTCTGTATGTTGATTATAAACGGAAGTGACAATATTTTGAGTTAAAGGCGCGTTCACATGATACAAATTGAAGAAACGATTATTTTGGCCGTACATATATTTCCCGCTGAAGACCAATCAACTACATAAACAAGTAACCTACCTATAGGTATATTTATAATGTGTGACTTGCAGTTTAGTAACTCCGGTCGCAATATTTGTTTCTAAAAGGCGTGTAAATACTTATTATACGATTTTAATAACAGTTTCTTTCACCATATCACAACCTACAATCATGGCTGTGTGGCTCGAATTGACTAGATTATCTCATGTGGATCTAATGACAAGTGGTCACAACCTGTGGTGCGACAAAGTCTTAGCCAAGACAGGAAAATATATCTCTTGATTCACAGAAATCTATACTGAATTAAACAAATAAGAGAACACTTGATAGTGTAGAAAAAATGTAATCCACTACTAGCGTTGTAATATCTGTATATACTAGCAGGGTTCGAACTTAACGGTCGTCCGATCGCCCTTGGCGACTGAAAACGACGACGGGCGACTGAAAACTCACAGTAAGGTTGCCCACCTGGCGACCGATTTTTTTTTTTCGTGTTTTTTCTTATAATCTGTTGCAATATTGTTGTTTTTTTAGAAAATATTATTCGGGCAAGTGAAAATAGATTCGGGCAAGTGAAAGTGCTGTCACCACTTCCCCGGATGGCAACTCAAAAAAAAAAAGTTAAGCGCAGACACTGTACTAGAAATATGTAATATGGAACTGAACGCAGTAATATAGTACTGAGCCTGAGAAACACGGTTATGTCCCAGTCTTTCTGCGATCCCTTAATTCGTCCCATCACTATATATAAGCTCTATAGTAGACTAGACAAATCAATTTACATGATAGAGATCATTAATATATGTCAAACTGTGAAAACAGACCCTGCGATTCAGTATTCCAGCTAAAGCTATATATTTTAACGTTCAGACAAAGAATGGTGCATATACGATAACTTGTCAGTCCGAAACTCGATTACTTCAGTGACCGATTCCAGCTGAAATGAGGATCATTCTGAATGCTGCGATAATATTTCCGTGTAACAAGTATCATAGCAACAACGGTTTAAAGTGACATACCCTAGTTTTTAAACACTACGGCTTGTGTTTCACTATTAGAGCCGTTTTTTGATAATTGAAATCAGATATTACTTAGATTGTATTCGTTAGATTATCAATTCCCGCACATCCGAAGCGTTTCTGATCATCATGGCGTATAATATTACACAATGCATTTCTCATATTTTGACGTATATATGACGTACCGCTGAGAACGAACTGCTATGGAAAGAAAGAAAGAAATATTTTATTTAACGACGCACTCAACACATTTTATTTAAGGTTATATGGCGTCAGACATATGGTTAAGGACCACACAGATACTGAGAGAGGAAACCCGCTGTCAAAACTTCATGGGCTACTCTTTTCGATGAGCAGCAAGGGATCTTTTATATGCACCATCCGACAGGATAGTACATACCACGGCATTTGATATACCAGTCGTGGTGCACTGGCTGGAACGAGAAATTGCCTGTTCTCGTTTAGAATATTAGAGTCTGTATTAACTAGGTGTTTGTGTAATGTTTGTAGTAGCTCAAACCGGATTTTATTTTCCAACAATTTCGTACGTACGAACAAAAACTATATTACGAAGTACAATAAATAACGACTGCTAAAACAGTAGCATACGACCACAAACACATTGGGGAAGCAGAAACTGGTATTCTGAACAAGAAAATGTACCGTATTTAACGTGTAATTTTAGCCCTTCACCCCCCCCCCCCCCCCAAAAAAAAAATAAAAATTAAAAAAAATAATAATTTAAAAGCCCTTAAGTCGGAAACATCTTGAAATGGCTGCAAACATCTTGAAATGGCTGCAAACTCTGGATAGTCCCTTTAAATACTCTGCTGTACAATCCACAAAAAAAGGAGTTTACTCAACCCAAGTCCATGCCACAGATCTAAAGACGCCGACAGACGACTAAAAAACCATCCACTTCCTTGGCCTTTGAAGCCATCACGTGCTTTTGAAACATATTCACGATGGTGTTCCGATGATGACCAAATTACAGCCTGTGCACTGTGGGTTTTTTCTTCTTTTTGGGATAGTGCTTTGTGAGCCCAGGGCTCTTTCGGTTTACCAGGCTAACAAATATTTCTTTCGTGCCGGAAATAATCCCCAACACTGGGAACGCAATTAAGACAGTTGCCACGAGCAAAATATTCATGGTGGCCAAAAGAGACTTGCCTAGGTTTGTCGCATTATTAGGCTTGCTTTAGAATTTACAGCACAACTCGCTAATTTCGCCAGCAGTAGGAAACGTGTTTTAGAATTTACAGTACAACCCGCTAATTTCGCCAGCAGTAGAAAACGTGTTTTAGAATTTACGGTACAACCCGCTAATTTCGCCAGCAGTAGGTTAACGTGTTTTAGAATTTACAGTACAACCTGCTAATTTTGCCAGCAGTAGGAAAATGGTTTCAAAATTTACAGTACAACCCGCTAATTTCGCCAACAGTAGGAAAATGGCTTTAGAATTTACAGCACAACTCGCTAATTTCGTCAGCAGTAGGAAACGGTTTTTTTAGAATTTACAGTACAACCCGCTAATTTCGCCAGCAGTAGGAAACGTGTTTTAGAATTTACAGCACAACTCGCTAATTTCGCCAGCAATAGGAAACGTTTTTTTAGAATTTACAGTACAACCCGCTAATTTCGCCAGCAGTAGAAAACGTTCTTTTTAGAATTTACAGCATGACCCGATAATTTCGTCAGCAGTAGGAAACATGTTTTAGAATTTACAGCATTACTCGCTAATTTCGCCAGCAGTAAGAAACATGTTTTAGAATTTACAGCATTACTCGCTAATTTCGCCTGCAGTAGGAAACGTGCTAGAATTTAAACCATAAGACATATCTGGAGTAGAACTTGGAAGTCTTATTAATTGTGACAGTAAGATTGTTTTCCAAATTAGGGCCAAAATCTTTGGTTTATTCGCAGTGTTATTTGTAATTTCTCATTAAAATTTGAAAACAGTATTTATGTTTTTATATATTGAAACAATGCAGAGTTTTTAAATTTGAAAAAGTATGCATGAAAATGTACATAAGAGTACGCATGTTTTGAAATTTGAAAGTAATAAATACAGCTTTTGTAGCAGACCAAAATGTCCCAAATTTCCAAGATATCCCAATTCGGGCATCTTGGATCGAACCCAAGCAGTGCTCGGCCCAAGATGTTTTTAGAACATCTTGGGCCAAGACATGCCTAGCAAAATACGTTTTGGCTGCCATATAAATAATGATATTAACAGTTAATTTTCTATAGTTGCTTAAACCCTTCAAAGTTTGTTTTATTTAACGACACCTATAGAGCACGTTATTAATTAATTAATCAACGGCTATTGAATGTCAAACATTTGGTAATTCTAACACGTAATCATGAGAGGAAACCTGTTACATTGTTCCATTAGCAGCAAAGGGTCATTTATATAGAAATGAACGATGTTTACTACATTAGATATGGTTTCCAAATGTTATGTAAATAAAATTAATGTGACGCATTAATGTCACTGATCCTGGCCTAGGTTTTTGGTTTTATTTCACATAAAATGAATTTATAGCTACTTCAAACATCAACACGACAATAAATTAAAATAAAATAAAATAAAATAAAATAAAAAGATAGCAAATATGTCAGACCTGGTTAGAACGCGACAAAACCAGTCAGAAAATGGGTTCACGGAGTGGATTCGATCCTACAACCCACTTCAGGTGAGTGTTTACCCATGACCCAGATCCTGTCCCTTGTTAACATATAACTGCAGTAGAATCTAATTATTATATCCCAAATTCATCAAATTATTTGTAGATGTTAAATAGTACACATGAAAGCTCTGTTAGTCAGCTTATGTAGATAAATAAATAAATAAATAAATTTTAAACAAACACTCTGAGAGTACTTCTAAAGCAATACAAATTTTCCCATTTCCTAAGTTCAAGGGACATAACTCTGTCAAAAATGGGTAATTTGTCGTGAAAGTCAAACCTGCTGTGTAAAGGAACAATATAAACCTATACACAAAACGTCAGCTCAAAATCTTGAGGCATTGTGGAAAAAAACATCCGGAAAACTATATTTGGGAGAGAAGGACGGGCGGGCATACAGACAAACAGAAGGATGGGAATGAAACCTATAGTCCCCTTCGGTTGGGGATTCAAAAGATGAAGAAAAAAGAAGAAAAAACCTTGTACATGGGCGTACATAGGATTTTGAAAAGGGGGGTTCCAAAATAGATTGCAGAGATATTGGGCATATATTTCTATGTTGAGTAAATATAATAATGTCAGATATATTAAATTATAAAAAAGCGATTTCGGGGGGGGGGGTGTTCGGTCGAACCCATCGACCCCCCCCCCCCCCCCCCCCCCCATGTACGCCCATGTTGTATGCGACGGTAAGCGGAGAACGTATTGATTTTACAGTTAACTGAAGCAGACATCAGCTGGGATTCCCTCGTCTTCTGTTTTTTCCCGTCTTTGTCTCAGATGTAATCTCCTTTATATTAAATTAGTTTGTAAGGGATATGTCGCAAAGACAAGAGTAATAAAGTAAACTCAAAGGTATTCTGGCTTGTCACGGCGATTTTGGCACAGCTCGTCAACGCATGCATGCCAAGAGACCATCTTCTTTATAGTGAAAATAGTTTCAGGTTAGAAAAGCGACACAAGGGCAACAACTCCAAATGGACTCAAAATCAGAATGACATAGTACTAGCAGTGCATTGGTAGAGAAGCTTGGTCGTGAAAATTATACCAAGGCCACGGTCGACATTGGGAGAGTGGAGGTCATGGTGGAATAGGGGGTGGGTTGGTAGGGTGAGGGCTGGGGGTGGGGTAGGGTGGGGTGTTGTTGGATGCAGGGATAATACAAACAGATGCTCAACTAGATGTCGGCGTAACAAATTACCTAAGCTGTAGAAAAACAGATTTATTAGCAGTATGTCGCCATACAACGTGGCAAATTGTTTTTCAAAAATACTTTATTAGATGAAATGCTGTGCTTAGGAAAATCCGGATGTTCAGAAGGGAATCAATGCCAGTAATTAAGTCAGTTTATATATATATATATATACATGCATACTCTTTCAAAAACATGTTTTAATTTGTTTTAATTAGTTTAACAGCGATACTATTTATACTGATGATGACATCCTTTCCAATCTAAACTTCAGTATTCAACTAGATCTAGAAATCTACTTTAGAGGTGTGTGTGTGTGTGTGTGTGTGTGTGTGTGTGTGTGTGTATGTTTGCTACTTGAGGACGAACAATCTACGGGTTTTTTTTTCTTACTCTATATAAATAAATGTAAAAATATGACTTGTCCCTCCCCAAATAGAGACTGTGGGCCCTCAACTAGATACTGTTCCCCCGACTTCAGATATCATTCGTACTGACATGTTAAAACGTAATCTTTCTATTAGCCTCTAATACATGTACGGCAGTATGAAAACGACGTTCCTAATATAATAATAGTAACTGGTCTCAATCCATGGTTCTGAAATCGTTGGTGGAAGCAAAGGCGGACACAGAAAAACCTGTTATGTTTGGGTCCAGGGGCAAGGGAGTACATGGAGCAATTCCCGAAAAGGGCACTTTAAAATCGTAAACAAATTGTTAAAAAAGTGAAACTTGAATTTTGTTTTTCCCCCTAGTCTCCTCCGTTGGATCCGCCATTGGGAAGATCGGAGGAGGGACATTAGTGGGGAACCTGCGATATCGTCAGCAGTATGGTCTCATTAAGTAAGGAGCGGCATGTGGCTCGCTCGCTTGAGGTGCTTGCGACGCAGGGTCAAACCAACTCGGTGGATCCATTCAACTTTGTTTTTCTTGTTATGTCAGTGCACCACAACTAGTCAAAGGCCGTGGTATTATCTTTCCTGTCTGCGGGAAAGTGCATATAAAAGATCCAACAGCCGATGATTGATAAATCATGGTTCTCCTGTGGTGTCATTAAGCAAAACAACATTTAACGCTTCTTCTACTTGCCCTATACACAATATGATATCAAACGTGAGCACTAAGATATTTCGTTCTGAAGACTTCTGGAGATAGGCCACGTTCAATCAACAGTATAAGAAAGGAAAACATTAGTTTATAAACAGAAGACTTTTGCCCCAAATCCTCTTCTTCAGCAAGTTTTAGGTGGACGGGGGCGGGCGGGTGGAGCTGGGGGAGGGTATCCTACTCATCGCAAGACAAGGTCATTAAATCACGTAAACACCATTGTTACCTTTTGGAGTGAACTTCCTGTCGGTGATGGGTATTACTGCAGACTTAAGTTCAACTCGACCCCATCTGGATATATCTAATAATGAATAATCGATACGAACACAAAATCCGCAATTTTAGTTATATGGATTCTGCTTCCCTGAGAAAATTAAGAAAACTCGATGCCAAAGTTTTAATGATCCAGTGCATTCGTGTGCAAAACTGTATTAAGTAACAGTCCATCCATCCAACCCCGAGCGTTCATCCTCAAACAGACTGCGTGATGAGATGTGGAACACACTCTATTTTGATCGGGCAGTTTGTTCAGTCGTTCAGCTAATGCCAGAGCCGCGAAAGGTCCTGGGATCGATCCACCTCAATAAACCCGTCGGGCTTTATATTTTTGTCTCCCCGAAATGTGAGAGTAAAACTAATGAGCGCCATGTCTGTTGGCAACGACGGGTTTGTAGTCATCCTCGCGTTCGAGAGTTGTTTTCATAGGGCAAGAACTTGACGTATCAGCAGACAGTCTTTTGCTGCATATTCGAATTCGAATGCATGCTCACAATATCACGTAGGCATGCGCGCACACACTCATGTGGGCATGCGCACGCACTCATATAGGCATACGTACGCACTCATGTAGGCATGCGCACATACATGAACCAACCAGTGCCGTACGACTGGTATATCAAAGACCTTCTGTTTGTGAATGTTTGATTATCTTTTTTTTTCTATCAGAAATGGCTATTCGTTATCAAATATCGCACACACGCTTGTGATGATTTAAAGGAACATGGAGTAAAACATCTTATATATGCATATTCGTTTCGTTTAGATGAACTACTCAACAGACAAAACAGCATCTCTCGCAGTATTATCATTGGTGTGTTACTACATCAAAATAAAACAAGCCTTCTTCGGTGTCGATCTCTCAAAGTACCATACTAGAGTATAATTATACACAAGTATATAGCTGTTGTTGCGCGAATAAAATAATGTTATAAACAGAAAATAAACCAAATTAAGAGCTAGATCAACCCCCCAACCCCCCTCAAAAAAACCCAAACAACAACAACACAAAAAAACACAAAAAAAATAAAAAATAAAAAATAAACCCCCCCAAAAAACCGCACAAAAATATAAATTATCAAGAAAATACCTAACTAAAATAAACAAACAAACAACCAAGTATACATTATAAACAAAATAAATTTAAATAATAACAAAATACCACACGTGCATATCTGAGATCCATATTGCTGGTTAAATAGCCCGGCATACTGCGCTGTTCCGAGATGCCGCAACGCGAAGCCATCAGGCGACTTCCGGCTGTTCGCAGACGACAAAAAGCCTGTCTTGCAGACTTGATATCGTTTGCATCTTCTATTGATCCATCTACCAGCTAGTTAATGACCTGAAAGGAGAGCACAGAAAATGCAAAAATATCCTAGACAAGATTATCCATTTGGTATGACGGGAATATATTGGAAATATGATCTATAACGTTTTTATTTCTGGCTGTCTGTTTTAGTAATGGGTGAGTGCAGTCCGTTCGATTATTAAACTGTGTGAATTTTTTTAATCAAATCTCCTTTTGACTTTGAACGAAAAGAAAATGAAAAAAAAAGAGAAAAAAAAAAAAAAGGTTGTTTAATGTCAGCCCTGGTGCACAGTTAACTAATGGTTCGATATTTGGTATGAACAATGTGGTAAATGGACACGCACACAAAAAAGACACACAAAAACAGAGGTATATAAAAGAACAACTAAGAACAAAAACAAAAACAAAACAACTGGGCTTAATGTAGCCAGACAGAACGATAAAAGCCGTTAGCTTGCTGACCGCCTATAGGGACATATTTTCGTTCAGTAACAAGAGAGTCCCTTACATACCTACGTCAAAGACAGGACAACACAATCCATGGCCTTTGATTTACGAGATGTGGAGCGTTGACAGGGACGGGAAGAGGTCCAATAGTTCTTCCTTACATTACTGAGTAAACCTATATAAACTGAGATAAGAGATCTCGTCTATCTGGACACATTAAGAGGTAGGGAGGTCTTAAGGAAAAACAGAAAGAAATGTTTTATTTAACGACGCACTCAACACATTTTATTTACGATTACATGGCGTCAGACATATGGTTAAAGACCACACAGATATTGAGAGAGGAAACCCGCTGTCGCCACTTCATGGGCTACTCTTTTCGATTATGTCATAGGGTTTAACGTGCACATTCAAAGCAAGCTGTTGTAGCGCACGCCTGTCGTGCTTGCGGAGCAAGCTCTGTTGTCCAAGACAGAAAGTTGGGGGGGGGGGGGGGGGAGGAGGGACCGCCTGCACTGACAGGTGCAAGGGAGCACCAGCAGTCCGACCGGGATCGGTAGCAGGCGGGGGATTTTCGATTAGCAGCAAGGGATCTTTTATATGCACCCTCCCACAGACAGGATAGTGCATATCACGGCCTTTGATATACCAGTAGTGGTGCACTGGCTGGAACGAGAAATAGCCCAATGGGCCCACCGACGGAGATCGATCCCAGACAGACCGCGCATCGAGCGAACGCTTTACCACTGGGCTACGGAGGTCTTAAGTGGTCTTAGGGTCGTAGGATCCGACACTCTTGGTGAGTCAATGGTATTTTACCCATCCTAACCAGTACCTCGTGATTAGTATATCAACAGATATGGTATGTGCTGTTCTGTTCATGGGAAATATATATATATATATATATATATATATATATATATATATATATATATATACATAATACACACACACACACACACACACACACACACACACACACACACACACACACATATATATATATATATATATATATATATATATATATTATTGATCTTTCCCTGTTACAAAAACGCCTACCCCCTTTCCTGGGTGAAAACAGAGGACGTTCATGGGAAATATTTGTTGATAGGTGTAGCCTATGTGGCGGAAGCGGGTTTCTTCTCTCACTATATAAATAGTATTCTAAACACCAAAAAACCATCGTTTAAAGATGTACCCAGATGCTGTTTAAACAAATATTCATTTCCGTTCATTGGATCTGTTATGTAAAATATAAGTTATGTCGCCAACATCATCAATATCATCATGCCAACGTAGTTCCAATTTGAGAGGAGTCATACAGGATGACTAAACAGTATTGTATTTGAATGTGCTCAGTTCACCCACACACGTATATTAATTTTGGCGTGAGACCCACGCGATGGAACGATCAAAGGTCGTGGTTTCAATTTGTACTGGAATTCTATAAACCACAGTATGATTTTAAAGATCCGATCTGACTGTATGACTAGTGGAAACGATTTATACAATGTATTTTTACAATAACTTGAGACCTGGGGTGACGATTTGAACAATGTAGTCGTTTTATTATAACGTGAGACCCATACGATGGATCGATGACAGGTCGTGGTTTCAATTTGTACTGGAATTCTATACACCACAGTATCATGTAAAGATCAGACCTCACTATACGACTTGAGGTAACGATTTGTACAATGCAGTGGTTTTATCATAACGATTTTGATTGTAAATATTTTGATGATCGCAAATATTAAATGATTGAAATCAAATGTTCATATTATTTTAATTTAATCGTATTTCCAATTCAGGTTAAAATACGCTGTTTTTGACTCACAACTCAGCTATTTTGACAATGCGTCCATCACAGACGCTAATGATATCTTAGAGATAAATAGATAATTACATACGCTTTTGGTTGGAACGTACTGGGTTCGAATTCGGCACTTACCAATCTTTGTTTAATTTCACCACTAGAGTACATTCATTTATTAATCATCGACTAATGGATGTCCAACATTTGGTCATTTCGAGTCGCAGTCTTCAGAGGAAACCCTCTACATTTATCCATTAACAGCAACTGCGATGTTTTATATGCATTTTCACAGATACAGGACAGCACATACAAGGGCACTGGTCTTGTGCCACTGGTTGGTATGGGAAAAAACAACCCGATAATGGATCCACTGATGTGCTTCGATCCTACGACGCAAGCACCTCAGACGAGCGCTCTACCGACTGAGATTGATGCCACTCGCGATTAAGCCATTCGAATAGAATAGATGTTTAACGACACCCCAGCACGAAAAATACGTCGGCTATTGGGTGGCAAACTATGGTAAATGCAAAAAGAATATGATGATCAACATCAATATAAAAATTAAAGAGCAACAAACACAAATGGTTGTTCAAACAATGTTTATTTTTGACTAAAATAAACAAACAAAGGCTGTCTGCTTTCGAGCTTGGCGTGACCAGCCGACTGATCAGGTCGGGCCCCCCTGACCACCCGTCTGGCTGAACTCCAGGCCAAAGTGATGTGTTGCCTGAAAACAGATCCCTAGATATGCCCGCAACTCAACCACCAGGATACCATTATCCAGCTTTACTGGATGCACCTCACAGCCAACAAGGTGCCCCAAAAGGGGAGTTGTGCTGTACGAGCCATTCTCAAAGAAAATGTTACACTCCTACCACACGGTGAGGTTACAGCACGCGCAGAGGATTAAGCCATTACAGTCCGATAAAGTTAGTTCTTACCACTAACTGCAAGCTGAAATACACGCTAAAGATCGTTACAACAAGTAAAATCATACCTTATTAAGGCTTAACATATGTTGCGGCCCGTAACAGATGTTTATGTGTACATAAACTCACAGCCATTACATATGTTGAATATTACACTACTATTCAATAACTGCTGTATTTACCAGACTAAACTAAGGGAAACAAACACTAGTGTAGACTAAAATTTAGACATTTCCTCTGGTGACAATGAATAATGGATAATATAGCAAGAAATTATGTTTCGTAGAAGAATTAATTGTTGTGCATTTTGTTTGTATTATTTTCATGCTTGTATCCGTTTAACGTTCAGGCACGCTGTCATGGATACACAACTCAGCTATTTGGACTGCCTGGACCACACCAGTGGTTCATGTTTAGTGGTCATTGGGAGTGGTCCTCACCTACCATCTGGACAGGTCAAACACACGCACGCACGCCCGCACGCCCGCAAGCACACACATACACATACATACTCTCTCACTCACTCTCACTCTCTCTCTCTCTCTCTCTCTCTCTCTCTCTCTCTCTCTCTCTCTCTCTCTCTCTCTCTCTCTCTCTCTCAGACATACAAAAATCACACACAAACGCACACACCAGTAACCAATACAAGATCCTTTAAATACACTTTAATTACCAGACTGACAGCACGTGCCACAACATTTCAAATAACAGATGATTTGAAGAAGGAAAAAAGAAAAGAAAAGTACGGAAAAAAAGAATTAAAAAATGAAAACGATGACGAAAAAGAAGTAGAAAATTAAATATTAGGAGGAGAATAAAAAGACGAAGAAAAAAGGAAAAAAGAAGAGAGAGAGAGAGAGAGAGAGAGAGAGAGAGAGAGAGAGAGAGAGAGAGAGAGAGAGAGAGAGAGAGAGAGAGAGAGAAACCCAACAACAACAATAAGATATAATAAGTCAAACATGTCTTCTGCGAGGGGTGGATCTCGCAACCTCCCATCCACACACATCCATTAATGCCGTAAGAGGAAAATGATTCAGTTTTCGTTTGTCTGCTCGAATCATGTAGGATTGTAATCAAAATGCGACCTGTTGGCAAAGACACAAAAGCAATTTACCGTCGCAGCTTAGCCGCTCATTGAAGGCTATTACTTATACTTTCGCTCAATAGCCCTTTGTAATTGCCTTCTGTCCAAAACTTATAAGGTAGCAATTGCTTGACAACAGACTGGGAAGAATTTTTCCATTCCTGGTCATTTAATTATCAGCACAGTGCTCTGTGTTATCAATTGTGATAAAACGATTGCTATCGAAAGGGTTTAACCAGGTCGTTAAAGTATATATAAAAGCCAGCCGCAAGCAAGTGACTTGATGGAACCGGCCTCGGTGGTGAAGTGGTTAAGCCATTGGACTTAAGGCTAGTAGGTAGTGGGTTCGCATCCCAGTACCGGCTCCCACCCAGAGCTAGTTTAACGACTCTTGATCAGTGGGTAGGCGTAAAGCCACTACACGGACTTCTCTCTCACTAACTACTAATACGTAACCACTAATCCTCTGTCCTAGACAGATACTCGAGATGGCTGAGGTGTGTGCCCAGAACAGCGTGCCTGAACCTTAAGTTGATATAAGCACGGTAATAAGATAAGGAGAAGGAGTTGCCTCGACAATGCATGGATGTGACAATAGAGTTTAGGATGGTAGGTACTGGGTTCGTATCCCGATATCGTCTCCCACTAAGTGTTTTTTTTTGTGTTTTTTTGCACAGCTTCTTTACACGGTGTTTTGATTTAAGTCTTATTTTGATATTAATTATCACTTCATCTATACATTTACCTTAGTTTGACAGCCAGTAGCAGGTGTATTGTTCGTGCTGGGATGTCGTTAAACGTCTATTCATTCATTCCCGCCAAATGTGAGTTTTAAAGGATCATTTAAGGCCGGATGTGATGGGGGTAAAGCGACCGCTCATATAGCTGCGGTGTGCTTAAACCATATTTGGATATAAGCACTAAAGTATTTGTTAAACGTGAATGATGTGAAATGAATTATTTTGATTCTGTTTACGACAGAACTGTGGCGAAGTCAATGATTGTAGCCTCCTACAGGCGTGCTTTACAGTTAGTTGTCTGACAGATAAGCATAAACTGAAAGGTTTGAAAAACCAAACATATACGTAGTGCAACCACGTGCAATTATTCTACCTCAAGTAATAATAATAATAATAATAATAATAATAATATATATATATATATATATATATATATATATATATATATATATATATATATATATATATATATATATATTTTAATCATGAAAAACCCAACACATGACAAGGATCTGCCACGTAAAACTCAACCTTTGCTTTGCTGTAAAAAGTGCTTACATTCCAAGAATTGTTGGAGAGGGTGTCGAAAGAAACGGGATCTAGCACAGTCGGTAGAGTGTTCTCTTGAGGTGCTTGCGTCGTAGGATCGGGCCAGCTCAGTGGATGTATTCTCTAATTGGGTTTTCCCCGTCCCAACCAGTGCTGAAAGTCTGGTATATCTAACGCCATAGTAGGTAACGGGTTTCCTCTAGGGCTTCATGTCGAAGATTACCAAATGTTTGATCTCCAATAGCCGATGATGAATAACTCAATGTGCTCTAGCGGTGTTGTTAAACAAAACGAACTTAATGCCAAGCCAGATAATTATATGGGAAAACAAAACCGACCTGCTTCTATCCCTCGTAACATTGTCAGTACGACAAGAACTGAAGACAAGTTATATGCCTTCTAGGGCAAGCTGATCATTATAAAACAGAGGCTGGTCTAGATGTGACTACCCCTCGTAACGTCAGTACAAGAACTGAAGACAAGTCATAAGCCTTCTAGGGCAAGAAGATAATAATAAAATAGAGGCTGGTCTAGATGTGACTACCGCTCGTAACGTCAGTACAAGAACTGAAGACAAGACATAAGCCTTCTAGGGCAAGAAGATAATAATAAAACAGATGCTGGTCTAGATGTGACTACCGCTCGTAATGTTGTCAGTACGACAAGAACTGAAGACAAGTCATAAGCCTTCTAGAGCAAGCTGATCATTATAAAACAGAAGCTGGTCTAGATGTGACTACCGCTCGTAACGTCAGTACAAGAACTGAAGACAAGCCATAAGCCTTCTAGAGCAAGCTGATCATTATAAAACAGAGGCTGGTCTAGATGTGACTACCACTCGTAACGTCAGTACAAGAACTGATGACAAGTCATAAGCCTTCTAGAGCAAGCTGATCATTATAAAACAGAGGCTGGTATAGATGTGACTACCGCTCGTAACGTTAGTACAAGAACTGATGACAAGTCATAAGCCTCCTAGGGCAAGAAGATAATAATAAAACAGAGGCTGGTCTAGATGTGACTACCGCTCGTAACGTCAGAACAAGAACTGAAGACAAGTCATAAGCCTTCTAGGGCAATAAGATAATAATAAAGCAGATGCTGGTCTAGATGTGACTACCGCTCGTAACGTCAGTACAAGAACTGAAAACAAGTCATAAGCCTTCTAGGGCAAGAAGATAATAATAAAACAGATGCTGGTCTAGATGTGACTACCGCTCGTAACGTCAGTACAAGAACTGATGACAAGCCATAAGCCTTCTAGGGCAAGAAGATAATAATAAAACAGATGCTGGTCTAGATGTGACTACCGCTCGTAATGTTGTCAGTACGACAAGAACTGACGACAAGTCATACGCCTTCTAGGGCAAGCTGATCATTATAAAACAGAGGCTGGTCTAGATGTGACTACCGCTCGTAACGTTAGTACAAGAACCGAAGACAAGTCATAAGCCTTCTAGGGCAAAAAAGATCGTTATAAAACAGATGCTGATCTAGATGTGACTACCGCTCGTAACGTCAGTACAAGAACTGTAGACAAGCCATAAGCCTTCTAGAGCAAGCTGATCATTATAAAACAGAGGCTGGTCTAGATGTGACTACCGCTCGTAACGTTAGTACAAGAACTGATGACAAGTCATAAGCCTCCTAAGGCAAGAAGATAATAATAAAACAGATGCTGGTCTAGATGTGATTACCGCTCGTAACGCCTTCTAGAGCAAGAAGATAATTATAAAACAGAAGCAGGTCTCTTTGTAATTTTCTTAGAGTTCATCTTTCTAGGGAATTTCTTGCCTGCGAACTCAGCTAAACAAATTAATAAAATGAATAACAAAGGAATATAATCCACACCGAAGGTCGTTCTGTTTGCGGAAAAGTGCCTGCTTTTCAATTTATTCGACAATGTACAAAAATGAATTAAATTTAAATATATTTTGTTTTTGTTTTTTAAATCTATGTATACCTTATTGTTTTGTCAGTGACATGTTTCCCGAGGGAATAGGACGCGTGTGTAGTTAAAAATAGCTGAGATGAAGAAAAGAAATAAAACCAGAAATATCGGAGAAGGAATGAAAAATTAATCTAATGCTTCCCCGAATGTTGAATTAGGTTTCGGTTTAATGAATGTTAATGTGAATGTTGACTGTGGATTTTTGAATTTGTTCTTCATTTAATGGGAATGAAATCTGAGACATCCCCAGTGGATCCATTAAAAATCGAAAAAAAAAGCATATGTGTAATGTACGTTGGAAAATACCTGTCGAGCGATGTTATAATCAATAAAAACATACATGCATGATTATGGTAGAAAAACATTTTTGCTAACTGAAAGGAGTAGAATAATAATAATATCGCTGTAACGAGTTTATGTTTTTCACTCATATGGCACATGCTCTTACATATGTGCATTTTCCGGAATCTAATCATCTTTAAATTCACATTGATTTTTCACAAACAGCGCGCGGTTATTTTTTTTTTTTTCTGTTTCCTTTTTTATTTATTTTTTGTCTTTTTCATTTTTAAAACTTTTTGTTGTTGAAGTCAAAATCAATTGTTTGCTGTCGTCACTGCATCAGCTCCAACATTCGTCAAGTCATTATGAATCTGGCACTAATACAGTTATCTATTGGAATATTGGAACCGGATGCACATTAAGAGTTCGAGAAACGATTACATAAGATGGGTGGTGGCAGTGATGGGTGGTGGCGGTGGTGGGAGAAAGGCGATTGAATAATTGTGTTTATGAGTGAGAGAGGAATTATTTTATATACGCATTGCCGAAGTAAGTGATTTTGAATCAAACTATGACTTTAAAAAAATATTTTCCAGACCTCGCTGTTTGAGGGGAGCTATCACTCTCGCTCCCTATCACTCACCTGAGATTAGTTTAAGGAGAGTAATATTTCGCTCTTCTTAGCATGTGAATTTATAAGGTATAAATATGGTAATATCTTAAATGGCTCCTCATATTTTAAATCAGGGAAGCAATAATTAAATAGTAATATCTTAAATGGTTTCCCATGATCTAAGTCAGGGAAGCAGTTAGTCACTCTCCTCAAAAAGTTTCTTTCCTGTCGAGGTCAGTTTTTCTCACTCCACCCCCAATGCGATCATATTGGAATAGCCCTTAATCTTGAAGCAGTCAATATTGATAATATTTTTACAGACCTTAGCATGGCGTAATTGACTGACGCCGCAAAAGACGGTTCGTTGTCAATACACATATAATAACGGAGAATCACTTTCCTGCGAATCAATTATTAGCAACTTGCCAAAATGGCGATCTTTCCAAACGCATTACCATCAAGTAGACTTGCGTCCGTGAACATCTGAATGAAAGCAAACATGGACGACATCAGGCTGAGAGATCGTGTTCAGATATCACGGCTCCAGTCACATGGCTGATAAAGACTGTCGTCCGTCATTGAGCCTTGATCTTTTATTCTGTATAAGGCTAGTGAGTACTGGGTTCATATCCTGGTACCAGCTATACGCTAAAGTGAGTTTCCCGCTTGGCTGAGTGAGAAAGGAAAAAGTCACTAAAGGCGACGCCACACTATACGAGTGCCTCATACGAGAATAGCCAATTGCATAGCAACCGATGAAATCGCACTGTTCTCTTCTCACAATCAGCTAATTGTTGTACTCGGTACTCGTGTCGTGTGGCTTCGCCTTTACATCGACCAATGCTAAATGACTAGTATTTTATTAAAAGATAACTTATAATAAAAGAGATACTCTGCTTCTAATCGGCAGGAGTAGCCTTTGTTACTGCATCGGTTTCTTCCCCTATACTATCCCAGTAATGGGGGTGGGGAGAGGGACGTAGCTTAGTGGTACAGCGCTCGTCTGATGCTCGATCAATCTTGGATCGATTCCCGTCAGTGGGCCCACTGGGCTATATCTCGTTCCAGCCAGTGCTTCACAACTGGTGCAACAAAGGCCGTGGTATGTACTATCCTGTCTGTGGGATGGTGCATATAAAACATCACTTGCTGCTAATCGAAAAGAGTAGTCTATGAAGTGGCGACAGCGGGTTTCCTCTCTCAATATCTGTGTGTTATACGCCATATAACCGTAAATAAAATGTGTTGAGTGCGTCGTTAAATAAAACATTTCCTTCCTTCCTTCCCAGTAATGGGTGGGTTTTTTTTACAGACACATTAATCAACTGCAGTTAATACCCGTAGAAAGTAAAGAGTATATTATTGTTATTAATTTAAGTCTAAAAATACTAAATATACTCACAAACACACAATAAAGTCGAACATTTGTTGTTTACTTTTTGTCAGCAAAGAAAATAAAAAATAAAACTCTAAAATCGCCATCATTAAACATGCAGTAAAATAACACTGTATTTAAGTATGTTTGTTTGTTTGTTTTGTTTAACGACACCACTAGAGCACATTGATGTATTAATCATCAGCTACTGGATGTCAAACATTTGGTCATTTTGATACAAAGGAAGCCCGCTACATTTTTCCATTAGCAGCAAGGGATCTTTTATATGCACCATCCCACAGACAGGATAGCACATACCACGGCCTTTGATATACCAGCGATGGTGCACTGGCAGGAACGAGAAATAACCCAATGGACCCACCGACGGGGATCGATCGTAAACCGACCGCGCATCAAGCGAGCGTTTTACCACTGGGCTACGTCCCGCCCCTGTATTAAAGTAATTTAGTAAGTCAGAAAGATTTATTTAGTAGTGCATTTCCCAACCCACCATTTTAAAATTATTAACAATTTTTTTTTTTTAAATCAATGTTATAAATTATCCTTGGGATTGAAAGCGAAGTAGGTAATTTCCAGTTAACTGGTGCAATAATTTTCTGGGGGTGTCTGTAAATCCCAGCTGTTAACGACCTAGACTAAAACCAATCAAGCGATTCTCAAACCGATTCTAAAGCTGGTGAACTGAAATGATAGAAGGACGAACTTGGAATTAATTCAACAACCTACGTCAAAAGGAATGGTCCAATTCACGAACCGAAACATTAGGCCAAAACAAAACAAAACAACGAAAGTCGGTCAGACCAAAGTTCCAGAATTGATACAGCGATGCGGGGTTGTTTTTTTAAAGGGACAGACCCTAGTTTTTCAACACTATGTCATATTTTTCACCTAGACCCTAGTTTCAACCCGTAAAAATGGACACTAAGTTTGGTTAATTTACAAACCTGAAAGAAATTTAGATACAACAAAGTGAAACAAGAGTCTGTGTCGTTGAAATACCCTTAAACATAGACTAAAATGCGACTCCATAGCCATTACTTCTCAGACGCACGTGCGTTTTTCAAAATATGAAAACAAAATAGCATTTTGTGGTATTAGAAACACCAGGATGACCAGAAACACTTCGGTTGTATGGAAAAGAATAATCTAAACAATAAAATGTAAGTAATATTTGATTTCAGTGATCTAAAACGGCTCTAATAGTGGAATGTATGCCTTAATGTTTAAAAACCAGAGCCTGTCCCTTTAAGCATGGATATGCTTTGAAAAGTTGGGTATATTTGATAATTTAACTTTTTGCTGATACTCGCATGTAAAAGACTTTTAAAATGTAAAACCCGCTACATTTTTCCATTAGCAAAAAAGTGGATCTTTTACATGCACTTTCCCAGGACAGAACAGCACATATCATATCCTTTGATATACCAGTCACGGTGCAGGGTTTGGGACGGGAAAACACAATCAGAAGAATGAGGTAAGTGCTCTACCGACTAAGCTAGATCAATTTTCAAACGTGTTATGGGTCATACATTCAACCCGATGGCAGCAGTCTGGGTGTTTTCTCTCTAATACTCTACACGAAGTTTTACAATTGCATACACTAACCGTCAAACACCTACTGATTATACAATACGTTGGAGAGTGGTCAAACGGAGATCGTTATTTTTTCATAGACATAAAGTAGAAGATTGGGGCGAAGGATATTAAAAATATATATATAAAAAAGGAGAGAGACCCATACTCTCTCCAGCACTCTACACCAAGTCTTACAATTGCATACACTGACCATCAAAAACCTATTGATTATACAATACGTTGGAGAATGGTCAAACGGAGATTCGTTAATTTGTCATAGACATAAAGTGGAAGGGTGGGGCGAAGGATATTTATAAAAAAAAATTAAAATAAGAGAGACCCATAACCAACCAGGTATCGATTGGTGTCCAAAGTGACGAAGCCTACGAAATCTCGATGAGATTGATTGTCACTTAGAAAGCCATAGATGTCGATTATGATGCTTAGATACGGTTCTGTCGCTTCATAGCTTGCCATTTTCATCAGGCACTTCCGACACTGTAATATCCGCGCTATTGGCGGGGCAGAGTAAACTGATCATGTCGGGTGGCGGCAGCTATACCAAGTGGAGTATTAGCTATCGATTTTCAGTGAAGACCATAGTTTATTTTCAAAACAAATACTCGCCTTCGTTATCCAAGTTCTCACTAACAAAACAACACTGCGGCACCATACGGTGTTCAATAGAGGCGTGTGCTCTCGGCGCGAGGCTTATATATATATATATATATATATATATATATATATATATATATATATATATATATATATATATATATATATATATATATTAGTAGATAGGTCTGTAATGCACGTGGTGCGCCATCAGACAGCTTCGTTATGCTAGTCCAAGACTATCAACTGCAATGACAGTTAGCCAACTTACTGCTGTCACGACTTCTACGACTGTCCAGTTGCTAGTCTGAGCGTTCGTATTTAACCAATTAGTTGTTAATCTGAACGCACCCGTCTAAGGCTGGAGTTGGGGAAATTACAACGAAACCGTCAAGTAGGTCGTGACAGTTGACAGTGTGTGCCTAACTTAAGAACTGCTAAATGATGTCTTTAGAAACTATTGCATACGTCGACATTTAAGAGGTCCTATCATTCTTGCTCCCCATCACTCCCCCGAAAATAGTTCAAGGATAAAGTGATTTTTATCTCCCCTTAGATGATAATTTATATGTTCTCAATATGGTAATATGTTAAACGCTGGTTCCTCATAATCTAAGCAATATTAATCACTCCCATCTATATTTTTGACGTCAAGGTCTCTCTCTCTTTCTCTCTCTCTCTCTCTCTCTCTCTCTCTCTCTCTCTCTCTCTCTCTCTCTCTCTCTCTCTCTCTCTCTCTCTCTCTAAATGCATTTTAAAGTTTACAACTCTTTAGTAATGCAATCGTGAAACATTTATACATGTACCTAGACCAACAACCCTTTTATTTTAGTATGTCATTGTGACCTTGACATATACGATCTTTATAATATTGACTCCGTTTGGAAATCACAGATTATACCAGTGTATTTTATGTTTTTGATAATATGACGCCTGGTTCACAACGAATTCACATTAGTTTCGTTTCATTATTTTCTATTTTCTATTTATTGACCAAATTTACCATCATATGAAGAACTCACAGTAAAATAAAGGATCTACTTCACTACTTGTAGAGTATACCTATCCAACTCTAACAGTCCATTACACAAATATATATGGCGGGCAGTGAGCTGTAACATGAATTCGTTACTATTATTCGCACCTTGAGTGCGCACCTTTGATGTAGTGGTTAAACCATATGATCTCAATGCTGGTAGGTTCTGTGTTCGCATCCTGGTACTGACTTCAATCCAGAGCCAGTGTTATCGGACTCACTGGAGAGGTATAACACCACTTCATCGACTCCTCTCACACTAACCACTATTAACTAAAGGCGACGCCACACAATACGAGTGCCTCGTACAAGAAATGCCAATTCTATGGCAACCAATGCAATAGTGCAGCCTTGTCACAATCGGCTATTCTTGTACGATGAACTCGTGTCGTGTGACATCGCCGTAAACAATGAACCGTTATAATGGACAGACAACCCAGGTACCTGTTGAGCTAGGAGTGAGGGACGTGCTTGGACATTTTGAGGATATGTGCACGATAATAGGTTTTCCATATACATATCGAAAATGAATGAACGTTGTGACCTTTAACTGCGAAGCGAAGCATACAGAGAGAACCGGTCTTGCTTGAGGGAGCACCATTCTATTGTAGATATTATTGATCATCTGATCTATTTCTGTGCTGAATTGCGTGATTTGTAAATTATTCACTTATCCTTTTAAACTGATTGAAGCTGGGAGATAAGACAATGAAACAGGCCCAGGCTGATCCATTCTGTAATTGCGTGTTTTGTCAAATGAAATCAATATTATTATGAGAAGTTCAAATATGCCATCATCCAATGGTCTAGGAACCAAACCCCCCACCCCACCCCCACCCCTCAAAAAAAATAAAAAAATAATTATAATTAAAAAAATAAATAAAAGAACAAACAAAAACAAAACAAAACAAAACAAAAAAACGTGTGTGTGAGAGAGAGAGAGAGAGAGAGAGAGAGAGAGAGAGAGAGAGAGAGAGAGAGAGAGAGAGAGAGAGAGAGAGAGAGAGAGAGAGAGAGAGAGAGAGAGTATGTGTAGTACGTTAGTACAAGTCGAGAACTACTAATAAATTGCGTTTGACATATAGTCTTAGAGCGGAAACCCGTTATATTTTCTATTAGTAGCAATGGATCTTTTATATACATCATTCCACAGACAAGGTAGCACATACCACGGTGCACAGGCTGGAACGAGAAATAGCCCAATGGGCCCACAGACAGGAATCATTCCAGACCGACCGCGCACCAGAAGAGCACTTTACGAATGGAATACGTCGAAAAAATAACAAAACGTACTAAAAACTGAAATAATTGTTAAAATAGCGAAACCTTTGAATACAATTACGATCAGCAAATATCACTGTATCATACCTACTTTAATATGATATGGAAGCTCCAATAGTTGTTTTAAAAAATGCAACAATCAACAACAACAACAGCAAAAGCAACAATAATAACCGTAATCACACTCTTTGAGCTTATTTATTTATTTATTTTCTTAGATTTTATTTTATTTATGATTTTGTAATACCATCTTTATTTAATTGTCCATGGTAATACAAAGATTACCGCACATAATAGTAGATTTATAAGTGTATAGTTTGTAATAGTGTACTTTTTAAAAATAATTTAATAAACGTTGATTATGCATCCAGAATTAATAATTTGGGAGAGAGAGAGAGAGAGAGAGAGAGACATAGGGAGAGAGAGAGAGAGAGAGAGAGAGAGAGAGAGAGAGAGAGAGAGAGAGAGAGTACCATTTGACATGCCCCTATACCACTAAAGTTTCGGGCATGTCCATCCCGGGCTCGACCTCTGGATGTGACTTTGAATGTACATTCTGTTATCATAGGCATTCGTGTTCATGCTATCATTAATTGTTCTGACCTTCTTATACTATTTTTGTGTTTTAGTATATTTCTCTTTATGGCCTTAATGCATCTTTTCTTCAAAACCCTTAGATCAATAAAGGTATATACTGCATTATTTATCCATTTACTATAACATTTCTTAGCTACTAGAGAGAGACACACACACACACACACACACACACACGCACACAGAGCGCTATTCTAACCATATATACAAAGACTAGATGTTCTAACAATACATAATGGTTAGACATTCTGACGAAAAAGAACATCTCGAATTACCATTATAGTATTACAGAATACTAGTAAATAGTTTGTATGTAAAGATGACACAGTAAAAAAGCTTAACTATTTCGTATTTTGCGTCAGCAGAAATGGTATGTTTGTAGGGAAACTCGTGGACAAATTAAATGGTTTCGTGTTAAACCCAGACACAAATTGTCGCGGCTACCAATTATGTCGACTTAACGATAGATTTCAGGTCTCGGGTCAGGAAAGTGCTGCAGGGTTATGAATAGAAATATTCTTGGCTTTAACTAATGAGTGTCCAGCGTCAGGACTTGAACTTTTAATATGCAACCTAATGTTCTTTATTGTTCATGATATAAGTGTTAATACTTATAGGATTCACTATAGTGAGATTTCGCATACGTAATATTGCTTATTTCTTACACGTCCATTTAAGAAACATTTTGTGAGAGTTGTCATATCGTAGGGAGATAATTATCCAACATGCGGTGGGAATCGATTTATAGATATCTTATTGGCTTCTTCATGGTGATGAATTAGACATCTAAGACAGAACCTCCACTAAATGTAACACTACCGATAACAATTATTGCTACTTATGAAAAAGACGTTTACAGCCCACCCCGGTTTTTAAAGCAAATAAAAATACCGTATCCATTAAATGCCATTTTTGTACAACTTGTTACAAACACGTATCGCTGGATAAAAAATGGCATGACAAAGAAATGTAGAAAATTGCATATTTGGTGTGGGTAGAGGTATGTTTGGTTGACTGACTGACTGGCTGACTGACTGGTTGGCTGACACATAATCTAGTTGACTGGCTGTAGTTTGTTGATTGTCAAATCCGTTATTTAACTTTTTAGTGTCCATAACTACTGAAAATCAAAGAAAGGCGGAAGGAATGTTTTATTTCACAACACACCACTCAATACAGTTTAATTACGGTTATATGGCGTCGGACATACTTTTAAGCACCACTGAGAAAATAAGACAGAAAAACTGCTACCACAACGCCATGGGCTACTCTTTTCAATCAGCAGCAAGGGATCTTTTATAAGCAGCACCCCAGACAGGATAGTACATTATTATTATGGCTTGTATTACACAACTGTTGCGTACTGGCCTGGGACGAGAAATAGCCCAATGGGCTCATCGACGGGGATCGATCCTAGACCGACCACGCATCAGTTTAGACGCTTTACCACTGGGCTACGTCCCACCCCACGCAATGTAGAAGCATGTCTGTCATGGGCTCCATTACTGAGCTCACTCATATTCCGTGTCGAATGTAGACGAAAACAAAACTTCCCTCACCACCCGACTTGACCGTGTCGCGTTCGATCATCTGATCGGAAGTGTTTTGATGAGAGGACTCTAACTGGAAATAACAGTCTAGTCCGGCCGTCTGAATGAGATCCAGGCTGAGGGTTTTGTCACAAGACACAACAGAGAGACGTCAGGTCGAAAATAGCCGTAATCGACAATACGTTAGAAATGATTATTACCCAAACACTCCGATCATCTTGTATCTAGGCGATGTACGGACGCACGAACACGGAGAGTAATATTTCAAGATAAGGGATGTTCTACATTTGATCACAGGGTTTGAGAGGAAGATAAGGAGTGCGAGAGGCTATTTTTTAGGTATACCACCAGCCATAAAAAAGCGTGCATAAAAAAAAAAAAATGACGCAAGGATTTTTGGCTCTCAGGTCCAGTCGAATACTCTACACACATCGTGCTAAATATTGACCTCAAAACAACTGAAATGTTATGATTCAGTTAGATTAATATACCTTAAAATGCATTTTTGAATATCTACAATCCATCAACAGTTGCTAATAACATCACTGTGCTTTACAAACTTTAATAAAATAAAATAATACAACAACAAAAAACCCACTTCATTGTTCTCTCAGGTCCAGTCGACTACTGTACACACATCATGCTAAATATTGCACACAAAGACGAATGCCATAAATACAACCGCAATGGAGGTCGCCATTTTTGTTACTTAACACAGAAGTGGTTATATACAAGGGTGCCGTGTATATAGCCAAGACTAATGAGAGATCGCTATCTATACAGCATATCGCTCTAAAAAAAAACCGAAAAACAACAACATAAAACAAAAATAAAACAAAAGTAGTAGACCCATGAAACATAAAACAGTAGTTACAGTGCCTCCCTTACCCCTGCCCCCATGTGATGAACTCAGGACCGGCCCTAATTGGAAGACGGTGGAGCCTCTGTGTGCCAGTGAGCTGACTAGACATTTAAATTAAATGAATTAGATCGAACAGACACACAGCGTACGTTTCACAGAATTAGATACACGCCAAAGTTGCGTGCCGTAAGGTCATGGCGAAGTAAAAATAAAATAATAATGAAACTAATAATAAATAATAAAGGTCCGTCAGAAAGGGATTTTTTTTCAACTAATGACTGAGGAGTACACAGAAATGGGGAGGAGTGTGGGGGGGGGGGGGCATACTGTCTAGTAGTATGGGGGCGACAAAACATATAAATGGTGGAAGCGAGCAAAAAAGGGGATATTGGGCGTCGTGGCCACCCTTGGTTACGCCAGTGGTCTAGTTGACATAAATAACTAGGTTTGTCTACTACAATTTTCTTTGGAATTAAGTTCTTCTTGACAACAAAAGGGCTGTCCTATCGCTATTTTCTTAACACGCAACTTCCCATTAAACACGACTTTGTAACGTACGTGTGTGAATGGCCGACCTTGGACTGGAGTACACACTACATCACTTCAACGTCTCACAACACGAGGTATGTACACTCCAATTTTAATGTCGTTTATAATCCTAATATTTACTTGTTATTAAATGAGTTTTGTTTACGAACTGGAGTAGTCTGGACCACATGCACATTCTTATTTCTCTAGAGGTGGGTTTGGGGTTAGAAGAAGCAGATATAAGTTGTATAGCTGCCGTTAATTGATATTCTGATGTTTCAGGCCAACAGGAACGAGACAAGGGGGACTGTACCGTCCACTCGAGAACAAATTAAAAAACAAATTTGTCCCTTCTACATAAATAAAGCTAAAATCTGGCTTGTGCCCCACTCCCTCCAATAGAGACTGTGTTGCTCCCCCACTAGAGATTGTGCCCTCCCCTTCTTCAGATATCGTTATTGCGGGCCTGTCTTTTACTGGACCATTGGTACTAGTGGCATGCCCCACCAACACAGTTGGCCACTTCAGATTTAGGCTGCATGAAAAGCTTGTTTTAAAACAACTTCGGCTGTTTTCGTATAATCATGGTAATTTCAACCTTTCGGTCGAGAGAGAAAGAAAGAAAACCTAGTTCGGCCACATAAGGTACACCTCACGCTAAAACAGCATGGGATCTTTACGTGCACTTTCCCATAGACAGGACAGCACATATCACGGCCTTTGATTTACCAATCGTGGGGCACTGGATGGAAGGGGAAAAAACTGATTCCTTGGAAGGCGATCAATCCTACGTCACCAGTTCAAATCATATGACATGCCTTTTACATTTTGGGCTGTTACATCCGATGCTGTATAGTACAGACCACAGACCACCTATAGTAATGCGTTTTGCCGGCTAGACAAAACTACTTTCCATGACAAGTCGTGTCACGTATCTCGCAAATGACAGACATGGCAGTATACAATGCTATGTTTACATACGGTGTACTTCCACTATAGACGTATCTAGCTCATACGCTGAGTTACATAACATCTAATATGTATTCCATTAATTACCTATATGGTAGCTAGTATATATGACATGTACATCAGTACCTATCCAATACAGCGGCTATTGTAATACCAAAATATGGCTGTTATTTCACATAATATGCCTACTCATGATATTCTTTGTATGCTAATAATCAATTATGATTCAAGCACTAACGACAGAGAGGACACGCGTTAGTGCAACGCAGGTTACCATCATCATCGTTCAGCAGCAAAGGGTCTTTTAAAAGCATTTCACCACCGAGAGGTCAGCACATATCATAGCCTTTGATATACCAGTTGTAGAGAAAAAACCCAGTGTCTACTCACGGGATCGACCCTTCCATCTATGTCATCTCAGATAGGCGCTGTACCCAGAAACAACATCTAGCTTCACAGACGCAGATCCAGGGGCGGGGACTGCGATAGGTGCGCCACCTCCCCCGAACTTCAAAATACCATGGAAACCCTCAATATAATGCGCTTATATTTTAGACAATTTTACCTTATGTGCTCTTTTTGGACGTTACATGCCCTCCCTAAAAAATCCATGCAGCCTCTCCTTCACAATAAACAGATGGACACTAACAGCGGTATATCGACTGATGTCTTGTCTTGACCTGTAAGTGAAGACTTGACAAGAGTTGTGTGTCTTTAAGAATTCCTGATCTTTGTTTCTTCCACACGAAGCATAAATACAATAGAAATGACGTCACGGTTGCTTGACGTAAACGATAGTGGTGAGTGGTGCGTATTTCTATCATATATGCTTAAATCTTAGCTACAAACATATCTCCTTGCGCATTATTGAACCATCGTTATATACAGTATGGTTAAAAATAAATTGATATTCAGCTTTTTTTAATTTACTTATTTCCAATGCATGTACTTAATTTGTTTCAAGGAGCGGGTGTTAGTTCTGCTAAGTTACCACCCCATCCCACCACCAACAACAACCTCTCAGAAAAGGCATCCTTAAAGAAACAAGTTAAAATTTTAACAGAACAGAATTAAAGTTTATTCAAATATTATAATCAAGATAAAATGATATATCAGCATTTTTTTTTAACGACACCACTAGAGCACATTGATGAATTAATCATCGGCTATCACACATTTGATATTTCTGACTTGTAGTAATTAGAGAAAACCCGCTACATTTTTCTTAATGCAGCAAAGGATCTTTTATATGCACTTTCCCACAGACAGGAAAGCACATACCACGGCCTTTGACCAGTTGTGCTGCACTGGTTGGAACAAAAAAAACTCAAATCAGTTGAATGGATCCATCGAAGTTGTTCGATCCTGCGACGCAAGCACCTCGAGCGAGCACTCAACCGACTGAGCTAAATCCTGCCCCCTAACTATTACATGTACATACAATACATGTAACAAATGTATATTTATTTACTTAATTGCTTGTTAATTAATTAATTAATCAATTTAAATTATGATTAAGTTGGTATTTATATTAATGGGAAGCGAAATATTATTGCATGTAGTGCAACTGCGGTTAATACTTTAACTACGTATGTATATTAAATGTGTGCATTGCATATAAAACAAAAACTTCACCCCATAAAATATCTTGAACTACCCGTAGCACATTTTTGATGCTGTAATAGAAATTTTTACAAATATTACTTTTCCCTCGATCTGTAAGAAATAATAACTTGGCAAATTCAACTGGTGATTGAAAAACATCGAGTTGTTTTTTCCCTTGATTTAAAAAAAAGATATATATATTTTTTTAATATAGGAAAAGCCATTACCACTACCACGCCAGCTATAGACACAGCAACTGTAAGCTTATATCACTATGCAACTAAATGGATCGTATAACTAAGTACGAAATAAGGTGAACCTTTCACATTTCTCCGTTTCTCGGGATACAAACGATTTTCATGTTCACGGTGATGACAAATACTTTCGATCGATTTATTTTAATTTAATTTTTTAAGCTTTAGTCGCTTGACCTTTTCACCGTGTTCAATATATTAAAATAAGGGGCGAGTCCAGGCCATTTCGAAAGGGAGGCGTTGGTTTAGAGGGAGGAGGAATCCACTTTCATTATTAAAAACGAAGAAGAGAAAATCATCTGGCACATATGAAATGTTTTATTAAAGCCAAACTAATGATTTGTGTTACAACAGATTTATTGTTGTGTTGGAGGATTCGCTGCTTTAGCATCATACATTTTAAAGGTATTCCACAAAAAATCCTTTCTTGATCCGTGAGAAAAAATCCATGACTACCAAAAAGGCAAAGAACGCATTATAATACCTCATGGTAAATTCTAACAAAGAACGAACGAAAGAAAGTAAGGAAAGAAAGAAAGAAACAAGAAGCAAAGAAAAGAAGAAAGAAAGAAGGGGCAAAACAAAGACATGAAGAAAAAAAAAAAATGTTTTATTTAACGACGCACTCAACACATTTTATTTACGGTTATATGGCGTCAGACATATGGTTAAGGACCACACAGATATTGAGAGAAGAAATCCACTGTTACAACTTCATGGGCTATTCTTTTCGATTAGCAGCAAGGGATCTTTTATATGCACCATCCCACAAACAGGGTAGTACATACCACGGCCTTTGATCTACCAGATGTGGATCACTGGCTAGAACGAATAAAGACAGGAAGAAATAAAGAACAATACATAGAAAGATCGAAAGAAAAACGACAAAAAATATTAAAACATGAAAAAATAGACAGAATAAATGAATGAAAGAAAAACCGACAGACAAAAGAAATTTGACAAATAAAAAAATTAAAAGTAAAAATAAATAAATAAATACCCCCCCCCCACAAAAAAAAAAAAAATCCAAAAAAAAAAAAAATCGCCTCACCAAAAACACAAAAAAGAAGAAACATAGCACCTTTTCAATCGTTAATGGCTGGAGATAAGCATAACCTCTCTATATTAATGCTCATTTCTTACTACTGCTTTCTTTTACATTTTATTTCACTTCGTCTATACCATTACTACAGTCTTGTTTTGAAAATATACTTAGCTGTCACCCAGCATATCCGGTGCCAAGTGAACACACGAACACCATACATCACGCATTCAGTCTTTATAATACGCTGTCATGGCAACGGTAACAATTAGCCAGTGAAAACCTCTATACAGATTACTGCCACCCAAAAGCTTCGAGCCCTGTGAGGGATGTTCCTGGCTGTGTTTGACAAAAATAATCCATAAAATTACCTATTAGTTTGACAATGACTTGACGTCTCATAGTGTACACGTGCAGCGTCGTGCTACTACCGTGGAAGTGTCATCGTTAATGAAGGAAATGGTTTATTTAACGACGCACTCAACACATTTTATTTACGGTTATATGGCGTCGGGCATATGATTAAGAACCACATAGATATTGACGGAGTAAATCCGCTGTCGCCACTTCATGGGCTACTCTTTTCGATTAGCAGCAAGGGATCTTTTATATGCACCATCCCATAGACAGGATAACACATACCATGGCCTTTGATGTACCAGTCGTGGTGCACTGGCTGGAGCGAGAAATAGTTCAATGGACCCACTGACGGGGATCGATCCCAAACCGAGCGCGCACCGAGCGAGCGCTTTACCACTGGGCTATGTCTCTCCCTCATCGTTAATGATACAAAATGCGATTGTGAAAACAAATCGACAAGAATAAAACCAGCAAGACCAAAATAGTAGTAGCAATATCAACGATAACACGGACACGAACAAACAGTACTCAGGCACCGCGGAGCAGGGGTTGGTGCGTTGTGGAGCTCTACCCCCACCCCACCGCCAATTATTCTGAATCAAAATTATTATTGATAGTAAATCTTAAGGCAGAGATGCATTTTACTTGTAGAATGCAGGGAATGGTATTTCAGGACATCTATATAGTTTTCAAAATTTTATGGAGTAGGATACCCCCCGAACCTCCTAGAACCTTTGCTTTGCACCCTCGATATCAGTCAGTACCCCCCCCCCCCCCCCCGAACCCCCATGTTGTCTACTTGCTTCCGCCGTGCCAGGTACAGGGAAATATCCCCAAATTCGGGCTAAAACGATAGAGATTTTCGGGCACTACGATTTGACCCGAAACCTTTTTAACATGTTTTTCTACCATTCTACCCACACTATAGTTTTTAAACCATGTAAAAATGCGCAGTGATTCGTTTGCAACCCTATATTATAGCTGTTTGACAGTAAAGTTAATATGAATAAATATTGTTATCCAGATTTTTCCATTTTTGATTAATTCTGTCCCTCTACAAAAATGGGAGCCCGTATGCCTATAAAACAATGCAATTATAATCAAAAGAACAACACAAAACAAAACAACAAAACAGAAACAGTAATAGCAATATTAATTATAATAACAAAAAAAAACATTTACAACCAAATATCAACAAAACACATATACAATCACAATAACAAAAACAAGAACAACATAAGCCAATATTATTTGACAGAATAACGTTGCTACGTGTATGTAAAATTCGTTCACATTCTCATATTGCGTTATTTTAAAAATATTATTCAATAAAATATTTGTTTTCAAGATTTGTATGCCACTTTTTTATGTACTTATGCAAATGAGTTCACTAACCATAATATACATATTTCATGAAATTAAAAAAAACTTTAACTTTACACAACAACAAAAATCCAACCCAACCTTGAAATAAAACCGAAATAACACAATCTCCATCTTGTTTTTTCCTTTTCTCTTTCTTTCTTGCTTTCTTTCTTTTTTTCTTTTTTTTTCCATTCATTTCTTTCTTTCTTTTTATTTTTTTATTTTATATACAGCGGCTGTTGAACCGGCTTGGTTTGATAAGACCAATAAAAAGTTGGTCCTGTTTTGCGACGCCGGATATTGCGCAGTGACAGAACGTTTGCTTCAAGAACGATGGAGGAATTTCAATAACCTGGAATTTTGGTGTGCTAAGCATATTTATTACATGTATTGATTTTATATCTGTTTTATGCATAGATATTGCCACTCTTTGGGTTATTTTGGTATTTAGTTACTGTTAAATTACTCATTACTTGCAACTTCTTACTTAAATTATAAATGTTTTTTTCTTTCTAAATCCAAAGTGTTTCTGATATACCTGTTATTTGTGATAACTCAAAATACACGTCATGTCAAACAGAAATGAAGTGTTCGTAGAGAACTAGTGTCGGCCATTTTAAACGCTAAACTCCGTAGTTACAAAATTAAAGTTTGTTTTGTTTAACGACACCACTAGAGCACATTGATTTATTAATCATCGGCTATTGGATTTCAAACATTTGGTATTAGAGAGGAAACCCGCTAAATTTTTTCATTAATAGTAACACAGCGTAAATTTTTCTTATGAATGTTAAATGAAGTAACAGAAGTCTCAAGTTGGTGATGCAGTTTCTTGTATTGTACTTTCCAAACATGAAACGTGATTCATTGAAAATTAATAAGTTAACAACATGGTGATAAAGATAATATACAAGTCGGAGCTCTTAGGTGGATGACACACAGGTCTCCCGATAGAGTTGACATTGCTTATGTCACAAAACTGTCTCTCGGATCTTACAGTAGAGTTTGTGCTTTGTGAGAGAACTTCAAGGCATGTGAACAGTATCTGTTCTCCCTAAGTCGGGGGGCAACGGGCAACTGTATTTACGTGCCCCTATCCACAGAGGTTCAGGCACGCCCACTACGGATTTAGCCTCTGACTTCGCCAGTGACTAACTCCGGAGCAGGTTCCCTAAGTCTGTCTTTCATGGGTACATTATCCTTATTTATAAGACGCATACTAAACACGTATCTATGTAATATACAGTTGTCAAGGTGTACTCGTTCAGACGCCTGCAATACCCGTGGCAACAATTAAATTGCATTGTATTATATTGCTCGTTACATGTTTAATTAGTGCTTGACACTAATTGGTTTGACTGGCATGTCTCTAAGTGGATACCATGGCAGACGTCAGATTACCAATTAACTCATTCTAATTAATGCACCTGTAAAAATAAAGATATAAACCGTATTGTTATAAGCTGAAGTTTAGCACTGTGACAGTACCAAGGGATCTTTTATATACACCATCCAACAGACAGGATAGCACATACCACGGCTTTTGATATACCAGTCGTGGTGCATTGGTTGGGACGCAGCAAATGAGTAGGCCTACACTAAGTCGATTCGATCTTACGACGCAAGCATCTCGGACGAGCGCTCTACCGATTGAGCTAGATTCCTGCATATAGTCTTAGAGAGGAAACCCGCTACATTTTTTGCATTAGTAGCAAGGGATCTTTTATATACACCATCCAACAGACAGGATAACACATACCACGGCCTTTGATATGCCAGTCATGGTGCACTGGCTGGACGAGAAATAGCCCATTGGGCCTACCGACGGGGATCGATCGAACTGTTACAAGGTTTTCTGCTTTATATTTATGAATTAGGTCTTTGCAAATACGCATCTTGTAAAAAAAATTGGCTTTTATATCGGGCGATAAAAAAACTCTCCAAAAGTCCGTCGTTTTGAAGTTGAATGGCAGATGAGGTCTGCAATCCAGAATCAAGAAAGCAGTCTATTATGTTTTGTTTTGAAACATGGCTTACTTTTTGAAAAAGGCGCATGATATAAAACAATATATAAAAAATTCTACACCAGTAATAAATGTACTCAATATCCATTGTTTGTTCTAAAATAAAGATCGATTGCCCCACCAATATATTGTCTTTCAAGGGTGCACGGTATTTGCGAAACAAGACAAATTGAAAGTAAAGACACAAATAACAAACCAATCAGAAACAACTTCTGATGGACTCGATTATTTCGCATATAAACGATTTCGTCTTTGCTTTCCAAAACAACAGCATTCAGTCTTAGTATGGTCGTACCCAGCTCAAAATAAAATAACTAGGTTGAGTTAAAACATAATCATGTCACAGTTATAATATAGTATGTTCAGATGAGCCAGATGAGATTCGAACACACACTACCGTGAAGTGGATCGACGAAAACAATGCTGTCATTGCTTCCAAAGTAACCGAAAATATTGAAACGCTATTGAATATATGTTCAACTAGTGGTAATAGCCAAGATTTCCGCAAATATAACCCAAAGCAGTTTTATGTACATTTCGAAAAAAGGAAGAAAAACGTAAATTCAGAACTAACAAATGATGAATTCTATAACCATTTTAGCAAATTGGCTGAAAACGTGCCTAAATTAGACGACGAGACACAAGATTTTTTACGTAAATACGACCAGCAAGTTAGTGACGCACCGAACCGCGAGCTTGACTCTAAAATTACAGAGAAGGAAATTCTTAATGCTGTACATAAGTTAAAGACGAACAAATCCAGTGGGCTTGACAAGGTATTAAACGAATATTTTATAAATTGTATAAATGTTTTGATGCCATGTTTATTGATATTATTTAACGCTGTCTTTGATTCGGGTACATTTCCACACAGTTGGTCATTGGGATGCATTGTTCCTATTTTTAAAAAAGGCAATACAAACGACCCTGATAATTACAGAGGCATAACTTTAGTCAGTTGCTTAGGGAAATTATTTACTGCCATCCTAAATGAACGATTATTAGTTCTTGATAAAATGAATAATGTCATAAGTGACGCTCAATTTGGTTTTAGAAAACAGTTCTCAACGATTGACGCCGCTTTCATTCTTCAATCTTTAATTGAACGAATATTGAAGAATAAAAAGCGACTGTATTGCTGCTTCGTGGACTATAGTAAAGCATTTGAGTATGTCAATAGACAAAAACTATGGTACAAAATGATTCAACTTGGTATCGATGGTAAAATGCTTAATGTTATCCGGTCACTGTATGATAATGTGAAATGCTGCGTCAAATATAACAGTATGCTATCCAACTTTTTCAGTTGTAGAAACGGACTTTTCCAAGGTGAAGTATTATCACCGATATTATTTTCCATGTTTGTAAATGACTGCGAAATGCATTTCTTATCAGATAATTGCCCCTATATCGACATCCAATCATTAAATATATTCCTACTTATGTATGCCGATGATATGGTTCTCCTAGCTGAAACACCAGAAGGCCTTCAGTCAATGCTCAATTCACTATCAAAATATACTACCAAATGGGACCTAACTGTAAATACAACTAAGACTAAGGTTGTCATTTTTAGAAATGGGGGGATCATTCGAGACAACGAAAAGTGGTTATACAAAGGTGAGCAGTTAGAGGTTGTAAATGAATTCATTTATCTTGGCTTATTATTCTGTTATAACGGTAAATTTAATCGAACTCAAAAACGATTCGCTGATCAGGGAAGAAAAGCCTTGTTTTCATTATTAAACGTATGCAAAAGACATTATTTTAATATTGAAACAATGCTATCTGTTTTTTGACACCTATGTTAACAGTATTCTTAGTTATGGGTCAGAGGTCTGGGGATTCCACTGTGCAAGGGATGTTGAAAATATTCATACAAAATTCTGTAAAAAACTACTTGGAGTACAACAAGGGGCCTGTAATGAATTTATATATAGTGAGTTAGGGCGTTTTCCTCTGTATATTATGAGAAAATTAAGAATTTTTAAATATTGGATTAAAATACGAAATACTGAAAATTGTATCCTTTTAGCTATATATGAGGAAATGGAACGATTAAAGGGTAACTGGGTAACACAAGTCAAACAAGAACTAAATAGGCTTGGACTAAACTATATATGGAACATACCAAATGTTGGTAACAGAGAATATAATATAATTAAGGAAAGAATTTACGATAATTTTAAACAACATTGTTTTAGTCGAATAACGACTTCACCGAAAGGTACCTTATATAAATTTTTGTTACTTGAATTCAAGCTACAAACATATCTTAAACAACCCATACCATTAAATCACTTAAAAGAAATATCAAAGATCCGAATTAGTGCACACAAATTAAATATAGAAACCGGAAGGTATAGGAAAATTGACAGGGCCGAAAGAAAATGCACTATTTGTAACTATAATGATATAGAAGACGAATACCATTTTATCCTTATTTGCCCAGCTTTGAATGATTTGAGGAATAAGTATATAAAACAATGTTACCACAGACGTCCAAGCGTATTTAGGCTCATTGAACTATTAACAACTGAAAACAATAAAGACATCAATAACCTGGGGAAATATTTAGTTTTGGCAAATAAAGTTAGAGACGATTTACTGAAGCTTACTTTAAATATGACATCCACAAACTTGCCGTTTCATTAGCAAGTATATTAATCATATTTCATCTGGTATACATCAATATATACCTATATATTTAGAATTAGAATTATCACTATACCACGATAATGTTTATAGAGCACATATATATGTACATCCCACCACTATTACTAGTATACTATGTTAATTTTACCATTAATTCTTAAATCACTCTCCACCTGTATTTGTATATTTGTATATATACCGTAATTATATATGTATGTATTTATGCTGATAAGTTTGTTTAACTTAAGGCAAATAAAGAACTTGAATCCTGTGAGCCTAAAGGTCAGTTGTAAACTTTTGTAAAATGTTTGGAGTGGAGGAGGAACTGGCGGGCTGCACCGTGTTAATGTCTAGTTAAAGGGACAGTTTGAAGAAGCCGTTTTAAGATGCTTCTAAGGCACGTGTACAAAAGCCTCTATATTTGAGTCTAGACTTTAAAGTCGCAAACTCTAGTTTCAACCCGTGGAGATGGACACTAGGGTTTCCTTAATCTACAAACCTGTGACACATCTTGATAAAGTTACAATAGAGTGACCAACACACTGTGACGTTAAAACGGACAAATACTCTCTAAAATAGACTAGAGCTCGTCTCCATAACCGATATTTCTCGCGCGGTTTTAGAATAATGAAAAATGCATTTCGTCTTATTAGAAACACCAGAAGAACCATAAACACTTCAGATGTACGGAAATAAATATTCTGAAAAGTAAAATCTAAATAACGTCTGATTTCAATTATCCAAAACCACTCTAATAGTAAAACAAAACTAGGTTCAGTCGCTTTAAAACCTTTACAAGCATTGGGCATGGTCTTCCACCCAGTGGTAAAGCGTTCGCTTGATGCGCAGTGAGTCCATTGGGTTAGTTCTTATTTCAGCCAATGCATAACGGCTGTTATATCAAAGGGCGTGGTATGTGCTATCCTGTCTGTTGGATGGTGCATATAAAAGATATAGCGGGTTTTTCTCTCTAAAACTATAAGTGAAAATTACCAAATGTGTGCCACCCAATAGCTGATGATTAATAAACCAATGCGTTCTAGTGGTGCCGTTAAACAAAAATATTTTCTGATAATCCAATTACTTCTTCGTCTTGACTTCTCTGCACTAGAATACGAAACTAGTTTAAACCAGCGTTTTTATCCATCTAACATTTTATACCAGCTAGTTGGTCATACAAAAATTAATTAATAATAACAACAACAAAAAAGTAAAAAAAGAGAAAACATTGTCTATCTGAATGCGCCACAATATCTGGTGATGCCACTTAGCCGAATGGTGTTGTGGCGATCCCAAACAAATCCGTCCCAATCAGCTTTTGTAGGAATGGTCTGAGAATGGCCTGCGTTATTGATTAAGACCGCTCGGTGTATTGTTGACTCCCCGCCACTCTCCGTGAGAAAACATTTACACTGGAAGCAATAAAAAGCTATCTCTTTATCCCAGCTCTACACGCCACATTACACCCAACTATCACGTGTAAGTCCGGCGAAGATTACATCGCCGTGACGTCATTTGCAGGAAACCAAAACAAGAAGACCCTATCTAGGCATAAAAACAGTACTGGCTAGTACTTCTATTGCTTGGTGTATATCATTTGTCGTTTCAGGTACGGTAATCCTGTTAGAAATATGCTGATTTTATATACAATCTGACCCGTCATTTTATTGAGGGTTGGTTGGTATTTTACTTGCACAGCAAACTGGTAAAATGAAAGTTAAAGTATGTTTTGTGTATCGACACCACTAGAGCATATTACAAACTGGTAGTGGAGGGGAATACGAAGATAAATCATTAAAGGCGCAGGCCCTAGTTTTAACCCATTTAAAAATGGACACTAAGTTTAGTTAATTTACAAACCTGTAACTCATTTGGATAAAGTTACAATAGAGTGAAAGAAGAGTCTGTGACGTTAAAACGGGAAATATCCTTAAAAATAGACTAGAACTCGAATCAATAAACCGCTACTTCTCAGACGCACGTGCGTTTTTAAAAATATGAAATATGCATTAACTGGTATTAGAAACACCAGGATGACCAGAAACACTTCGGTTCTTTGAAAATGGATAAAGAATGAAATATAAGTAATGTTTGATTTTAGTGATCATAAACAGCTCTAATAGTGGAAATATGCTGTAGTGTTTAAAAACTAGGGTATGTCCTTTTAAAGAGACTGCCCTGAATTTGCTGTCATTATAAAGTGTTCTCTCGAGTAGCACAGCCTTTTTAACGACTAATATTACACATTATTATATAACATTTAGTGAAATATTTTAAAATATCAGTGAAATAAAAGTGTTATCAGTCACTCAGAAAAAATGTAACGAGTTTTCCCTGAAGACTGTCATAGTTACCAAATGTTTAACATCCAATAGCCGACGATTAAGCAATCACTGTGCTCTAGTGGTGTCGTTAAATAAAACTAACTTTATGGTAAGGGCAAGTCTTTAAAAATTGGCTCATAGCGGTCTCGTTTACCTATTAAACTGCGTGTTACAATTGTCATAACAATGCTCTTAAGGTGTCGTTGATCAAATAGTCAATTCATTTGTTTTTGCTTAGTCTGGCGTTAATTGGTTTTCATTTCATTTCAACTTATTTTCGTGCTTATATCCAATTAAGGTTCAAGCACGCTGTCCTGGGCACATACCTCAGCTATCTGGGCTGTCTGTTCAGGACAGTAGGTTAGTTATTGGTGGTTAGTGGTTAGTGAGAAAGAAGAGAGTGTAGTGGTCTTACACCTACCCGTTGAGTTGTTAAAACTCGCTCTGAGTGGGAGCTGGTACCGGGTTGCGAACTGTCATAGTTACCAAATGTTTAACATCCAATAGCCGACGATTAAGCAATCACTGTGCTCTAGTGGTTTCGTTAAATAAAACTAACTTTATGGTAAGGGCAAGTCTTTAAAAATTGCGAACCCGGTACCTACCAGCCTTTTGTCCTACGGCCCACGACACGACCGAGGCCACAGAGAGCTAAAGCGAGCTTTGTAAATTAGTCACTAGTCTTCACGATCTCATTATTTCGTTCCTTTCTTTCTTCTTCTTCCTTCTTTACTTCTTTCTTTCATTCTTTGGTTCTTTCTTTGTTTCATTCATTATTTCGTTTGTCTGATTCTTTCTTTGATTTGTTTTGTCTTCTTACATCTTTCCTTCCATCTTTCGTTCGTTCTTTCATTATTTTGTTTCATTGATTGATTGGTTGATTGCTTTCTTGCTTGCTTAATTGATTGATTGATTGATTGATGCGTTCGTTCATTCATTCGTTCGTTCATTGTTTAGTTCTTTCTTTCTTTCTTGTTCGTTTCTTTTATTCATTAGCAGATATACAGTGTAATAATGGAATTATATATAATAGCTTTCAGTACGATTGGTCATGTCTGGGAGCGGCAAACCCACTGAGCAAACCTTTTAACTCTCAGCGGTTTCGCTAATGACTCCGAACCAGTCATATTCAGGTGAATTATTGAACAACACGCTATTAATATGCACCCATTATTCCAGTTGGTGCACTGGCAATACACAGCTAATTTACTTTAAGGTGTAAATAATTATGACGAATTGTTAGTGACAAACGACACCACCGTGGATTTGCACGTGTTCAAGTGAGGTAACATTTTAATGGCGTGGACATTATTCAATATTAATTCCTATTTATGCAGGGACTGTTTATCTCCGTAATTCATAAGGCCGTGAGTCATGTTTAAAATATTGCTACAGGATCGGTATATACAAATGGTAGAGCCTGAATGCTCTGTAGGATGTTAAGCTGGAGTTTCTCAAAATAGCTAAATGTGAATAATAGTGGAATTTAGCCACAACACCACGACTGGCATATCAAAGGCCGTGGTATCCTGTCTGGGAGATGATGCATGTATAATTTATTTCACATTTTTTCTTGCTTATATCCAATTAAGGTTCAAGCACGCTGTCCTGGGCACACACCTCAGCTATCTGGGCTGTCTGTCCCCGCCCCCCCCCCCCAAAAAAAAAAGAAGAGAAATGTTTTATTTAACGACGCACTCAACACATTTTATTTACGGTTATATGGCGTCAGACATATGGTTAAGGACCACACAGATATTGAGAGAGAAACCCGCTGTCGCCACTTCATGGGCTACTCTTTTCGATTAACAGCAATTGATCTTTTATATGCACCATCCCACAGACAGGGTAGTACATACCACGGCCTTTGATATACCAGTCATGGTGCCCAGGAACGAGAAATAGCCCAATGGGCCCACCGACGGGGATCGATCGGGCTGTCTGTCCAGGACAGTGCGTTAGTTATTAGTTATTAGTGGTTAGTGTGAGAGAGAAGAGGATGCCTCGCTCGCTCTGGGTGGGAGTCGGTACCGGGCTGCGAACCCTGTACCTACCAGCCTTATGTTCGATGGCTTAACCACGACACCACCGATGCCGGTTCTGGCATACCGTGGTATCCAGTCTGTGGGGCGAGGCATAGAAAAGATCCCTTGCTATAACTGAAACACATTTAGCGGGTTTCATCTCTAAGAGTATATGCTACATCCAATTACATCCAATCTGCACTATTAGTCTTGTTAAACAAAACTAAATTTGTGACATAACCTACGATGGTTTCAATAAGATATCTGCGAAAATATGGGCCCTGTTAGCGAGTGCTGTCCTTCCCGGATTCCCGAATTCCAGAGTACGGACCGCCTCATAGTGAACAAAACCGGCCTGGTCGGCAGTATTTTGACCACTGTTTAATTTCCACAATCATGCTTCTAATACCGTTCTTAATTAACTGCGCCGGGTGAAGTTGACTAGGGAGTGGATTTAACGGTTTAAAAAAGGCGCCCACAAAAGTACATTAAAAGGCATTATAATATTGATAGTCTTCCCGTGTAACAACATGCCGACCTAGATATTAGGCCTACATTTCCCCTACTAACAGTTACAATAAATAAATTTACTATATTCCTCTGTTTAAAAGAACTCGCATTACTAAAACATTGAAAATCTGACCATTACCTTTTAATAAACACTAGCTTTTTCAGGGCACTGTACTCCGTTATTTGGTGGAATCCTCCCGCTTGATTCTCTTCTGGTTATGCTTACAATATACACGGCTAAGCGTCACAGCTTTATGATGTCACAAACGCTTGCACATGACGTTTACTTAGCAACGTAAAGTAACCTGTTTTCAAGCATGTATTACGTAATTTTAATGTTGAAATGTTAATGTTACGCCAGTTTTATTTCAGGATTTACTGAGCTGCTGCCCGAGGATATATAGAAGGTAAATACGAATTTGTTTTGTGGTCCCCTACCCCTCCCGACTATAGAATGTGCCCCTGACTTCAAACATCGGTCCTACGGGCCTGGGAAGTGAAAGCAATAATGGTTTTATGCCTGTCACGTCTGCCGCATCTGTTCCTCTATTCATTCATGACTTAAATAAAAAATATTTTTTGGTTATGGGTATATACAAAAAATATGTCACCAACCACCCCCTCCACTCTCCCCCCACTAAGATCACCTCTCAGTTCTGGAACTGCACCCAGAAAACCGAGCACGTTTAAATAATTAGCCGACTTCACTCGACTTGTTCTACGTCTCTCTCTTGTCTTGTGGTTAACTTCACTCCAGCGGACAGACTCGCAGATTGGACAGATCCCAGTTTAGACAACAGGAGCGCTGATAATTCTGATCATATCGGCATTTAGTCGAAGAATTGATAAACCGTTTTTTTCTTCTTTGCTTTTTCTTACTTAAGAGAGTGTGGCACCGCGTGAATGGTCAGGCAGCGCGATAATTGACAGCTGGTCCCGAATCGACACGTTCCCGCTTGGAAGCAGTGACCCCGCGAGGTCTTATCGAGGCAATTTGATGCCCCCTCCAGGGGAATCACGCTCCTCTTGATTAGTTATGAGTATAGATCAACTCAACATTCATGGGCAGTTTACTAGTCCTTAGCTTGAATTTAACAGGCATGTTTCTAATAAAAGAAAAACGTGCACAGTATCGCTGGATAAACTGGGAGCATTCTTCGAGTAACCAAACAAGACCTCACAGCTAATTGAATTGAGGCAACGATTCCACATGTCCCACTTTGAATTATAATCTCCTAGACGTGAGATATCTGCCAGGAATTTAATAAATGGAGGATTCGTCACGAGTGGGTTTTTTAATATGGAAATATCAATAGTCTCATTTTATTCGCTATTTGTTGAAGCTCTGCTGAAACAAATACCGATTTATCAGACGAGATTGATATTTTATGTATTGAACCCCCCCCCAAAAAAAAAAAAAACAAAAAAAAAACAAACAAACAACAACAACAGTAGAGAATTCTATTTATCTTATAGCACTTCTAATATAACATTTTAATACGATATTTAGTAAATCACAGTCGTGAAGTCGCTTCCATTAGTAACACCATCACATTTGGCACCAATGTAGTTTGATATCTTATATCATAACAGATATACCATATCTCAATTTTAGGCTCATAGGTCAAATATTGTTATAATAGCAACAGCTTCCAAATTAATTGTAAGTAAAAATGCGAAAGTGAAATTGTATCTACCTTTGTGCGTTTTGCTTCGGTTTTTAGGTTGTTGTTTTTTTTATTCAAATTTTTAAAACTAAAACTGATGTGTCCGGTTATTAATATCTATATCGCGATTGTGAATTGATACACTAGTGGTTCTATACGAAAAAATATTTACGTTATTTTCATTGGAAATTGATTTTCATTAAGGTAACCTTTACGGACAGCCAGCGTTACATAGTTCATGTGGTAGATCATAAAGTCTAACTATTTCAATGGTTCTAGCTGTCCAGTGCTCCACGACTGAAATATCAAAGGTCATGGTATGTGCTGTCTTTTTAAGTCAATATGAAATGGAAAGTTATATTAATGATTTCTTTTTCGCGCACTTTGCAAACGTGCGACAGTTAATACTGCCGGATTAGTATGACATACTAGAGCGTATTTTAGTATTATAATTCCTGCTCATCACTTCAGTAATGACCCATTTTATCGCAAGTTCTAGACAGTACTGACAGGTTAACACAGAATGTAAAAAAATATATAACAAACCACTCTGCACTTCATTAATGATCCCATTCCATAAAAAATAACAAATTGGAAAACAACACCGGCAATGTCATCATAAAATGTTTAAAATAAAAAACATTGTTTTTAGACTTTCTGTTTATCGCGTCATCGCATTATTAAGGCTATAGCATTTCGAACAGGCTGATGAAATTTGAAGCGAAACCTTTAACATATAACATTTAAACTGAACGTCAATAGCGGACAAATAACTGCATTAATTTCCGGACGGCGTCTCCAGGGATAGTGCCGTTATCTCGTCTCAGAACTCCACCGCTTCAGGCTAATGACGAATTAAAGTTCAACATTTTGTCTGCTTAATAAATGGTAACGTTGAGCAAACAGAAGTTAATATACACGTGTGTAAGTGAATAGATGCACCCTGCTGCGACATATAATGTCATATCGCATAAATTAATCTGTCCTGGGGTTAATTTGGTGAATGTAAAATGTATAAACCAAGTTAACGGATCGTTTTAGCACTCTTGAACGCAACCTTGAATTCCTGCCTATATACGTATTTGTATATGCGTACACGTTGTAGATAAATGTGTTTTTAAAAAAAAATAGCATACTGTTAATCACTGCAATTATTATGCAGGGTTCGAAATATTGCAATCCCGATAGCTTTTTGTCGGTCACCGTAACGACGGGCGGGGAGAATTTTTGGCCGGCAGTTAATTTAAAGTTTATATTCACACATTAGTTTGAGTCTATAATGTTTTGTTTCGGGCCGATACAATTTGTAGCTAACCTGTCTAAATATATGCTAGGAATTTTAGCCAATTTCGACCCCTGCTGTTGTATACATTATACGGTAATTACGAAGATCATGAAACTCATTTAAGGCTAACAGCTGTGATAAATTAACATAAAAACAGCTATTTATTGGATTGTTTATTGGACGTAGCATATGCATGAATTTGTTAATGAATGCGATAATTGATATCTCTAAGCATGAATGAAAATGTATTAACATAGCATGCCACGTACTAAAATGACGTCATGTTTATGGTTACTTAGTACAATTTGGTCACGACCCCAGAATGGCCAATCACAAGACTCAGAATACATAATATATTGAAGACGATATTGATCTACATAACAGCGGGTCATCCCTAACACGGGTGTATAAAAAATAAATGTTTAACCGTGGACGATATTAAAAGGGAGGAAGAAAAAATATAAAGTGCACCACTATCACGATTAATCTGAAGCACAAAATACTCTGAGCTGAGACCGGATCTGACAAACGAACTGAACACATTAAATTCTTTGGTCTAACCATTGCTACACGATGGCCAGATTTGCTCACAGATTCATTCATTCACTTCAACTTATATTAGGGACGGGATGTAGACCATTGGTAAAGTGCTCGCCTGATACACGATCGATCGATCCCCATCGGTGGGTGGATTCTAAATCCTTGACTTATGGCAAAACTGACAAAACCTAGTAACTAACGTTAATGTTGTTTGTAACCACTATTAACTAACTCAATGTCCTGGACAGACAGCCCAGATAGCTGAGGTGTGTGCCCAGGACAACGTACTTGAACCTTAATTGGATATAAGCACGAAAATAAGTTGAAATGAAATGAACGTTGTTTGGTGTTTTGTTTGGTTTTTTTATTATTATGTTGTTGTTTCTCTTTTGTTTTGTTTGTTTGTTTCTTCTTTTTTTACTTGTTTGTTTTGTTTTGTTTGTTTGTTGATGTTCATTGTCGCACATTGATTTTTTTTTTTTTTTAACAAAAACCGGTCTGTAGCGTTGTATAATAACCGTAATTAACCAACAATCCGAATATTACCTGAACTGAACCATGCTTATCTCCGAAATCGGTAAGAACCGGTGTTCCAGCATGGAATAGACGTTTAGTTGGCTTGCTTTGCCGAAATCATTCCACAGTTTTAAACTCTCGGCTATCTGCGCATCCAGCACGGAGAATACTCAATCAACATAATAACGACCTACGATTGGCTTACAATCAGTGTTATAGTCCAGTCGTTTTGATTCCATGACAACTTGAAATAAGCTAACTATAATTCGAAGGCCGACTCAAGAGTATTTAACAGCCGCGCGCCCTCCCCTCGCCTCAACATGAATCGTATGTTAAAACACACTTCTCGCCTCCTCAGGGGTTGATCCGGAATTTTGTAAAGGGGGGTGGGAGGGGGGGGGGGGGGGGGGTAATAAAACGGAGCTAGATTCAATTTGGCGACGGCAAATGATCCGAGCTCCCAAAAGGAAATGATATCTGTAGAGAGTTCTGGAGCATGATCCCTGGAGAGTTTTGAACTAAAGATGCTCAGACATGCGTTTTCAGGACAGTGCAGTGGCCTATATTGTGAGTGATGAAATTAAACATTAAAAAAATAGTGAAATGGGTATCCTAAACGGGCGGATAAGAGGTTGCGGGACCCCTATTGCCCCCTCTGGATCCGCAAATGCTCTTTTATAGAAAACACAACCAGTAGTATAGCTTGAATATGTTCGTGTGTTTGCCTTAGTACAATTACTTTGATTGTAGCGTAAGTCTCGTTGCTTTTTTTAAAACGTACAACTGCTTGTGAAAGACAAAAATGTACAAAACGTTTGACCAGTTCTTTTGTTCTTTATGCAATACAAAATAGGCCGAATTTACAAAACCTGTTTATGACTTGTACGCGTGTAACTACAAACATTTACAATGCTTAAACACCTGCGTTAAAAAAACAAAATAAAAAACAACAACAAAAAAACAAACAAAAACACCAACAACCCAGGCTTCGTAAATTCGGCCCTATATGTGTCGTTGTTTTTTCATTCAAACATTTGATAGTATTCTAGAAATGGTTATTAATTTCAAGCGGGAAACATTTGACCTCAAAGCCATTTTCTTGTTCTTCATCCTAAAGCACCAAGACTCCTCAGATTGTTACCACTTAAACTCTTGACAACAATCCCTCGATAGTATTTTAAAAATTGTTACTACAAGTCACTAGCTGACCATTACGCAGCCGCCATTTTATGTTATTATCTTGTTTTGGAATAGCAGCGTCCCTTTCCAACCTTCGTCTTATGGCACGGAGACTGTTCAGATTGTTACGACTTAAACTCTGACAACAATTTCTCGATAGTATTTTTAAAATTGTTACTACAAGTCACTTCCTCACTTCCATTTTATTTATTTATTTAATATTATTATTTTTTATTTTTTATTTTTTTTATCTTGGTCTGGATTAGCAGTGCCCCATTCAAACCTTCATCTTATGGTACTGAGACTTCAGCTTGTTACGATTTAAACTCTTGACAGACAGCAATCCCTCGATAGTTTTTTAGAAATCGTTACTACAAGTCACTGCTTGACAACGCACCTTTAACCATCAAGCAGCCGCCATTTTACGTTTTTATCTTGTTCTGGATTAGCAGTGCTAAAGAGTGCCCACACCGCTGACTAAGTGACTAGTCCATGTGTCAATGTGGAAACTAATTAGTATATCCTTATTGATTCACTCGGTGACAATGCTCCTCTCATCTGTTTATAGCACTGGATAGCAGTAACAGCAGCACTGATTGTGCAAACAGCTCCAGATAACAAGCACCAGGAAGCGACTGCTGTACCTCGCTTAACACTGGCTCTCGTCGATTCCTTAAGTTCACGACGGGCATTTCAAAGTTCCTGTTACAGACGGCGTCGTTAAAGGGGAGCTGTCACTCTCGCTCCCCATCATTTCCCTAAAACTAGTTCAGGAGAGTTATTTTAGCTCCCCTTAGCTTAATATATGAATTTATATGGTATCTTAAATTCTATTAACTTTTTCACTAATTACTATTTTAAAAATTCTGCCCATTTTCAACTCTACCACCCCCCGCTCCCCACACAGCCCTTCTGTGCAGGACCCAGTGACTGGCGAAGTCAAGAGATTGTGCACGAGAGAGCCGTGCTCGAACCTTAATTGGCTATAGGCACATTAATATGTTATCCAATCCAATCAAATAATTATGGTATCAATATGGTAATATCTTGAATGGCTTCCAATAATCTAGGTATGGGAAGCAGTTAATGACTCCCATCAGTTTTTATTTCATGCCAAGGTCTGATGTTTTGACTTTTGTTAGTACATTCATCGGGGGGGGGGGGGGGGGGGGGGATCAATGTGCTTTAGTGGTGTCGTTAACAGAACAGAACAGAACTTTATTACACTCAGGCCGTTCCACAACGGCGTTAGAGGAACATACATAATAAATAGTATAAACGTTAACCAAAACATACTTCATTGGGCAGGGGTGTAATGCAGTTGTAAGGGTATCGCATGAGGTGCAATGGGTCGTGGGGTCGATCGACCTTGTCCACTCGGTTTTTTTAATCCCCCCTGTCTCAACTATTGTCCAATGACTGTGAAGGGCGGGTGTTGTAATTCAGTAGACATTGTTTTAAAGCACCTGTGCATATTCCGCTATTCAACAATGGGTGGGTTTTTTTCCCAATAAACAGCCACTTTCATTGACATAGGTTTTGACTTATAAAAGAAATCAAAAGTCAAAAACTGAAAAGTCCAAACTCAAGACTTCAACAGTCTTCAGACTTCAATAAATGATAATCCTTTTATTGCTGTCATTTCAAAATGTTCCAGCTAATAAGTCTGTTTCTAACAATTTACACTGTAACTATTAACACTGCATGCTAATTACATTTGATGCTTAGAAAATAATGACACCTTTGCCACTAGTTTACATTTGATGCTGAGAAACTAATGCCATCTTAGCCACCCTATCCCTGCTAGTTACGGGTCTGGTGTTACACCCCACTCCCCTCTGTATGACGCTCAGTGGTTAAAAAGATTGCCTGAAGTACGATGGGTCGTACGGGCGTTCGCCTATTCCCGTTTCAGTCACAACTTTGTGACAGGTATGAAAGGCAGTCAAAATGTTCGTAGAACTGGACACTGAGAGCGATGACAGATCGAACGTTAATAGAAGCATTCTTGACCTCGGTACATCTGGCCCAAATAGGCTTCAAGCTACTGACGCTAGCGAAATAGAACTCTTATAGCTGGCCCATCAACCACCATTTTTGCAGCCTTTAAACTTATCACCTTGAAACCGGCTTCCACGTAGGAAGGAACTAAATTCCAGAACCGATAATGATTTCCAACCATACACTTGTGAATATCGGTAGCGTTTTCACCTTCCTTGGTGAGAACCTTGATGATGACTGTTTGTTCCAATCTGGTCAAATTCACAGTTTCAGGAGATACCTTACTTTTAAGTAATAATATGTAAATATACAAACAGGAAGAGACGTTTTGTTGATAGTAGTATGATAGGACAGTTGTATGAAAGAACAGGCTTTCAGAAAGACTCAAACATACATCATGATGTATCAAACTTTGGTATCTAGCTCCACAAACTTTGTGACTGCCTCTCATATCAATTATATCAAAGTCATGTTAGAAAGTGCATTTAAAAGATGCCTTACTGCAAACGGAAAGAGTAGTCTATGTGGTTCTTCTCTCATTACTAAGAGTTTCATAAGTATTATATATTTAACATCTAATGAGCAATGATTGAACATTATATACTGGGTTTTCTCTAAATTAATATCCCTTTTTTTTTTCTTTTCTTTTTTTGCACTGCATGTGGAAAAGTTCAGTATCGTCTTCATTCCTGTATGATTTTGGTGTTATAGGACACACGTACGCTGACTAAAACCTTCAAATGTGTGGTCTTACAGAGAGTCACTGGTACAACAGAAAAAGTGTTTTGGGGTGGGGGGTTTTAACGACACCACTGAAGCACATTGATTAATTAATTCGGCTGTTGGGTGTCAAACATTTGGTAATTATGAGACGTAGTCATCAGAGGAAATACAACAAGGGAAATTTTATATGCACTTTCCCACAGACAAAAAAGCACATACCACAGCCTTTATCCAGTTGTGGTGCACTGGTTGGAACGAGACATTTTTTATTCAATAGATGGATCCACCGAGGTGATTCGATCCTGCGACGCCAGCACTCAACCGACTGAGCTTAACCCGCCCCTTGACTGGTACAAGTGCAGTGGTACTCTAAATGTCAATTCGTCATGGGAATGCTCCGTACAATGAAACAGTCGCAGTCTGTGTGCTGTATCACCCAATTAACTGCGATCGCAACATCTTTTTTTTCCTTTAATTATTTCTTTCCTTCGTTCATTTTTTTTTTTTATTCCAGGTTTTCCATTTTCTTTGCAGTTAAACCTCACAACTTTCTTGAGGTATTCTTTGGGTGTTTTTTTCTTTTTTTTCCACTACTTGAACCAGATATCCTTTCTTTTTTCCCTTTCAATTACAACTGACATCATAACTTTTCTTTTCATGCTTTTTTTATTTATTATGTCTCTTTCTTCTTTACTTCCAGTTATATCTGATTCTTTCTTTACTTTTCCATTTCAATTATATCTTTCTTTCTTTCAGGGCGCGATATAGCTTAGTCGGTAGAGCGCTTGCCAGAGTTGTTTTGGTCACAGGATCGAACCTTCTCGGTGGACCCATTCTCTGATTGGTTTTTGTTTTCGTCCCAACGAGTGCTCCACTAATTGCATATCGAATGTTATAGTGTGTATCGTGCTGTCCTGTCTGTGTGAAAATACATATAAAAGATCCCTTGCTGTTAATGAAAAAAGTAGCATGTTTCCTCTGAAGACCATGAGTCAAAATTACAAAATCTTTGACATCCAATAGTCAGTGTTAATAAATCAATGTGTTCTAGTGGTGTCGTTAAAGAAAACAAACTATCTTTCTTCCATACACTGATGGACACTATTTTTAGATTGATTCGTCATACATTTATGTATACGTCCCTTAATTAGCTAAAACGTCTTTTATATTATTATTTATGTTAATAGTTTGAGTTAATACACATTGATCCAACCGGTTTCCAACTCAATATATCGACATTCGATTGTCTTCATGGATAAAACATTATTTAAAAAACATTATTTACTTGCCACAGAATCTTGTTTTTGCACGAAATAACAATGACTAAAAAAACATATAACAATTTACTACTTTTTTAATTAAGTTTGCTCTATTTTAAAACCGATGCTCACTAAGACGAATTCACTGCGTTTCATTATGAGATAAAAAGAAAATTTAATCAATGTATACGTTTTAAGTGCCCCGTTAGTTCTGCCGGCAGATCGGGCTTTATTACGTCAGGACACGCGACAAGGCTTGCCTATAAGCTATCAGTCTCCCAGATTGGTAAAAGCATCTCTCTCTCACTGTGCTTGCGAAAAAGGAAAACTCGGTGAAAACCGACCAATCGATCGATATCTACCTGCAGCGGCCATCAGAGTTGTCCCCAAGTCACGGAGATCGCACCACTTTCATCGGCAACAATGGGAGGCGCTCCCATCGCGCGACCAATCGCAGCGCTCGTCTCATCGACTGCCGCGGTCTGTCAAGTCATCTCGAGCAAAGGCCTGCCCGACCAGCGTGCAAGTACTCGATACCACATAGAATAAAATTGACTTCGCCATTTTAAAGTAATTTCGCGATAATTATTGATTGTCACTACACGCTGCGTTGACAGATCTACACTTTCTATTAGCGATGGTCTCAAGTTGGTGTTTTGTTTAGTTTTTCCTGCTTTTTTCTGCTCCGGCGCCAAGTTTTTTGGTTTTCTTTCTTGTTTTCCATACTTGGAGATTTATAAAAGAGACGGAGCTACCGATGCGTGTTGTTTTTGTATCTATCTATCTGTGATGGTTATCCGTGGATTAGCGATTTGTGTAGCATCATGTAAGTGGATTACCGAAATCTGGATTACCGGCGAGTGAGCACGGCGAGCGGCCACCGCGGCCCCATGTATGACGCCAGCGACGAGTGGGAAGAGGAATGGGGACCTCACTACGGAGACGAAGGTATGTACCACAGCTGTAGAGGTATTTTATGTGACGCTCGAGATACACAATTTGACGTGACATGTAAAATACATAATCTGAAGAGATGGTTAAGATACAAAATTTGACGTGATATGTGAAATACACACTTTGTCGACATGGTTAAGTTCGTCTTCCATACGAGGACGAAGGTATGTACCAGAGCTGTACAGACATTTCACGCAACGCTCCAGATACACAAGTTGACATGATATGTAAAATACACACTTTGTCGACATGGTTAAAATCGTCTTCTATACGAAGACGAAGGTATGTACAAAAGCTGTAGACAAATTTCACATGATGTACGAGATGCACAATTTGACGTTATATGTAAAACACTGACGAGATGGATAGGATACACAATTTGACGTTATATGTAAAATACATAATCCGAAGAGTTGGTTACGTTCGTCTTCAGTACGAGGACGAAGGAATGCACAAGAGCTGTAGAGAAAATTGACTTCATTGTCGAGATACACAAATTGTCGTGATGGTTAAAATTATCTTCAGTATGAGGACGAAGATATATCTCTACTCGAGGTGTTTTACAATCTGATGTAATTGTTGAGATACACAATTTGACGTGATATGTAAAATACACAATCTGTCGACATGGTTAAGATCGTCTTCTATACGAGGACGAAGGTATGTACAAGAGCTGTAGACAAATTTCACATGATGATCGAGATGCACAATTTGTCGTTATATGTGAAATACATAATCTGACGAGATGGTTAAGATACACAAGTTGACGTTATATGTGAAATACATAATCTGACGAGATGGTCAAAATACACAATTTGACGTAATATGTAAAACAGACAATCTGATTAAGGTATGTCTCGGGTTGTTGTAAAATATCTGACCATCACGGTCGAGATACATAATTTGGCGTGATATGTAAAATATACAGTCTGAAAAGATGATTAACATAGACCTCAATACGAGGACGAACGTATGTCTCGAGTTGTTGTAGAAACATTTGATACACAATTTGACGTGATATGTAAAATGCACAACCTGTCGAGATGGTTTAGAGTTGTAGAGAAATTTCACATGATAGTCGAGATACACAATTTGACGTGATACGAAAACTACACAGTCTAACCTTATAGTTAACATGCACTACACAATCTTCAGTATGAGGACGAAGGTATGTCTCGAGTTGTTATAGAAAAAATCGACATGATATGTAAAATACACAATCTGACGTGATATGTGAAATACACATTCTGACGTGATGATTAAGATATGCAATTTGGCGTGATATGTATAATACACAATCTGACGTGATGCTTAAGATCGTCCTTAATACGAGGACAAAGTTATGTAGAAGAGTTGTTGTAGAAAAATCTGACATGACGTTCGAGATACACAATTTGATATGATTTGTATAATACACAATTTGACGAGAGTTTTTAAATAGTTCCCATTACGATGACGAAGGTATAAATCGCGTTGGTGTAGACAGATTTAACATGATGGTCAAGTCACAGTTTGACGTGATGTGTAAAATACCCAATCTTACGTTATGCTTAAGATATAATAGTGCTCAGTACGATTACGAAGGTATTTCTCACGTTGTTATAGCGTCTGGCGTCATACAATGATCAACAATCTGACGTGATAGTTCTTCGTTTGCTTATATTCGTGCTTATATCCAATTAAGGTTCAAGCACGCTGTCCTGGACACAGACACACGCACGCACACACACACACACACACACACACAAACACACACTTCAGCTATCTGGGTTGTCTTTCCAGGATAGTGGATTAGTTTTTAGTTGTTAGCTAATCGGAAAGAGTAGCCCATGAAGTGGCGACAGCGGGTTTCCTCTCAATATATGTGTGGTCCTTAACCATATGTCTGACGCCATATAACCGTAAATAACATGTGTTGAGTGTGTCGTTAAATAAAACATTTCCTTCCTTCCTTCTGAATTGTCACCGAATGACAATGACGTGTGTGAAGTGCTTAACTTTTGTGCTGGAGCATACCGGCCATTTACTAATACATCAGCTTGGATCTGCAATTAACCTAGATGTGCGGGAATAGTTCTTCCATATCATGAATATATTATTGAAATAATTTGCTAGAAGCCATTATGTTTGCCACCAATTTACAGAATGCAGCAGGATTGATATTCCTAGACATGTTAAAGTGACAGATCCTGGTTTTTAAACACTACGACGTATTTTTCAATATCTGAGCCGTTTTTGATAATTGAAATCGAGCCTTACTTATATTTGATTGTTCAGAATATCAATTTCCGTCCATCCCAAGTGTTTATGGCTATCCTAGTGTTGTGATGCCACGAAATATAGTCTTCATAATTCTAAAAACGCACGTACCTCTGAAAAGTAACTTGTTAAGACGAGCGCTGAATTATTTTTAGAAGGGATTTCCCCGTTCCAACGTCATAGACTCTAGTTTCACTTTGTTGTAACTTTATCCAGATGTGTTATCGGTTTGTAGATTAATCAAACTTGGTGTCTATTTTCACGGGTTCTAATTAAGGTGTGCAACTTTAAACTATCAATCACCACGCATTAGTACATTAATTTATGTATTTTACTTCTACTAGAACTGATTATGTCCGAAGTCATGCTTTTCAGATCAACAAATTTTATTTCTTTAAAAAAGTCTTTAAAAACTGAAAAAAGCTATTTTATTTATTATTCAAATTATATAACTTTCCATCTCTACTATTATAATGTTTGAGAAAAAATAAAATAAAATGCGAAATGGTGGACCTTTTCGTAACGAGTGGACATAACCAGGACGATTGTTTCGTTCGCGCGTCGTTCTCGCAAGTCTGGTTTTGAGAAACCCATTTCTCGTTCGAGCATTAAATTTAGGATACCAACTGCAAGGTCATAAACGGGTTACGATGACACCACTTGACATGAGATTCTCGTACCAGAATAGCCGATTACATATAGCAATGCATGAACTTGTAATGTTCTTTCGTCACAAACGGCTATTTTCGTAGCTATTCTCGTACAAGGCACTCGTATCGTGTGGCGTCGCCATTATGCAAATGTTTGAATTCTCAGAGGCCTAATAGGTGGTTCTGATTGTCATACCTCGATATTTTCTCTGTCGGGTTTGTAGAGAATGCACCTTTAATTGCATGTTAATTAATGATTGTTAATAATTCAGTGGTTATACTTAATCCACTAATTGTTTCTTGTGTAAAGAATGTGTCTTTTCTAAATACACACTAACACGCCAGGCCGGATGGCATCTTTATCTTTGTTTATCGAACATCACACGTCAATTTTATTCGTCATCTTTCCTTTCTTCCGTTTTCTTCTCTTCTTCGACTTCTCTTCTTCTCCTCCTTTATTTTTGGGGTCGTTTTCTTCTCTTCTTCTGACGCCATATAACCGTAAATAAAATGTGTTGAGTGCGTCGTTAAATAAAACATTTCTTTCTTTCTCTTTCTTTTCTTCTTCTGCTGCTTCTCTCCCTTTTTCGTTTTCTTCTTCTCCTCTTCCTTCTTTTACTTTTTACTTGTTATTTTCTTCTTCTTCACTTCCCCTCATTCTTCTCCTCTTCTGCCTTTTTTCTTGTTCACCTCCTTCTTCACTTCTCCTCCTTCTTTCACTTCATTACCTTTTTAGTGTTCTTGTTGTATTGTTGTTGAAGTTGTTCTTTTTGTCTCTCTTATTTTTGATATTATAGATTAACTCGACGTCATAAACACATTTGTAAGCGAGCCAAGTCGAACCGAGCATATGACTTGTTGTTGTTGTTGTTTCAAGATCATTACAGTTCAGTTAGAACTTTATGAAGCTGGTGGCTTTTTTCGTTTTAATTTTGTTATATAAAAAGAAATAGGTCAGATTTGTTTGTGAGTCCAGACGTCAAACTGGTTGAATCCCTGAGGTTTTGCCAGCAATAAACATATGACAAGGCGACACTTGCCGCGTTCAGATCCCGATCCCTGTCAATGCTGTACGGCTGCTCCACGTGTTACAAGTTAGTAATTGAATTTATTGCGGAATATTGAAAAGGACGTGACGTCTGGAGTGGTGTATCTCGAATTGCAGAGATTTATGAACTCAATTTAAAGGTGCAATGTCGCCCTTCCATAATGAGTTAATGAGTAACTTTACGTGAAATCACACCTCACACCACACCACCACACACACACACACACACACACACACACACACGCGCGCGCGTGCGAACATATTTTAATAGTGTTCAAAATTAAACGTACGAAATATATGAATCAAATTATCGATTCTACATGTAGATTAGCATCAAGATTATAACATCCAGCTCATCTGTAACATTTATAAACTCTGTTAGAGAACAAATAGAGAGGTGGGGGGGGGGAGTAAGGAGGGGAAGCCACAGACATACACAGACACACATACTAATATATAATGATCACGATACGCAAGGGATATATACATCAAGTCTGAATAAATACGAAACAACACGTGATACAAATCTAGTAAAAATTACCAATATATTACCATGTCCAACTCTGTGCCCAGCTCTATCCCCCATAACACAACTTGTTGAGCATCTTCGGGTGATGTCTCCGTCAAGGTCAACTCTGTTCTAGCAATGTATAAAAGCTGCCCTATAATAGTCATTGGATGTTTGATCTGAAAAATACCACGACTAATGCATGCATGTTTGGAGAAACACGTAGGTTTTACGCGTGTTTAATCCTTAGACTAGATTCCATCAGCTATACCCTTTCTGATTATGTACTAGTATTTCACGCAGAAAAGTACATCATTGTGGAAAATTAACTAAGTGTACTTCAAACTATATTTGTTGTACTGTTAATAGTAATAAGAACTGTGGTTTAGTCGTAGATTTACGTTTACGTGCAAAACTAGGCTTACGATGTTTTGTGAAATCTGCCCCAGGCTGGCCTGTTGTAAATAAGGTCTGAAGGAAATCAGACAATAGCGTGCCATTAGAGGAAAACAGAGATTGATGATCTGTTCGAAAATATTGCAAACTCGCTCGATATTGCTTCTTTAATGCATGTTGCGCAGACTGACATCCCCCATTTTCGGCGTGAATTACTCCAATATGGGATCGAAGCAACCAGTGAGCAACGGCTGCCGAAATGATGCAAACAGGCGGACATTAATGTCGAGACGAGATGAAACCAGACAAGACAAGGAAATACACGTTGAGTCGAGACAAGATATGACAAGACGCGACAAGACAGGTGAAGACAAGACAAAATATGACATGACATGATAAGGCGAGATACGAATTTGATTACACTCGACATATAACATGGGAGGAATATATAAAGAAAACAATTTGAAATATAGCCGTGACAAGATGGCTGGCAATAAAGACATTATAGCTGACAGCCAGACCGTGTGGCGACCAGTCTCGTGTTTATTGATGGACCAAGACACAGCCTGGTCTTCAAGAGATTAATACGATAGAAGCAAATAATATTAAACAAAAAATTTAAACAATTACAACATTAAATATAACATTCCTTTCTTCCCCCATCTACGACAAAAAGTGCACTTTGTGCGGTCATTTACAGCTAAGTGGTCATTTATAGCTCAGTAGATCAGTTGGCAAAACGCTCTTCTAATGCTTGGATCTTAGGGTCAATCTCTTTCCAACCAGTGCCCCGTGACTCGTATATCAAAATACGTGTTATGCGCTGTCCTGTCTGGCTGGAACAGATTAATTGTTTCTAATTGAAAAAACGTAGCTTAATGTGGCAGAATGGTTATATCTTTTGCAGATCCATCAAGTAAGTCATGTGCTCTAGTGGTGTCGTTACTTTAGTTTTATCTTTCCTGGAAATCATCTTAACATCCTACACTGTCCAGAGTGTAAATAATAAAGTTCAGCTTGGATAAAGAATACGGCAACAAGACTGAATTATTAGAGAAATCACGGCGATAGAAAGCTCATTTCTGTTGATGGGTATGGAATGAAGTCTCACAGACTGAACTAACCACATTAGCAAGACATGAAAGGTTTCGAATTAATGCGCCTAGACGTAATGACTTCACCGACGTTCAAGTAATGCTTCTAGGAATATTGGCTCCGTGATTCAGTTAGGGCTGTTCCAGAAACAAGTCCTGGAGGTGAAGGAGGGAGGGGTTGGTATAGTCGAAACCGACCTTTTTAAAAATACACAGATACCAATAAATATAATGCAAAGGGTGGCTACGCTCAGTTTTACAATGGAAACACGTAGATACAGTGATACAGATGTAGATTATATTTTAACAGTGCAGATAAAATATCAATAAAATTTGCAAATGTAGGCTATACTTAGCCATGGAATGCTATAGGATAGATATAATAATTTAGTGAGAATACCAATAAAAGTGATGTAAATGGTGGCTACGCTCAGTCTTGTAATGGAAACGGGCATATAATATTATAATAATGCACATATAATATCTATAAATATAATGGAAATAAATGCTACGCTCAGCCTTGCAGTGGTATCTGGTAGATATAATAATATAGACAGAATACCAATAAATATGATGCCACCCTGTCTTGCAGTGGAAACGGGTAGATATACTAATATAGGTAGAATCAACTTAATTTGTATTCTTGATAAAACCAATCGTATCGAGGACTAGTTTCAATTCACTGTAATGCCTCTTCCCCAAGGCCATGATGCACGGACATGTATATTAACCCTTGTGTTTATACTCGAACATGTTCATTAAACTTCGGTTGATGTCCATGGAAAACAGCAAAGCAGCTAACCTTGTTTATAAAGCTGAGTACAAATAGTTTCGGTTCATTGCAGCTTTTACAAGGTGTGTGTGTGTGTGTGGCGATCAGAAATTAATGTCAGGGTGATGTTAAATCTGAACGTTATCTATAAGAACACAGCCACTCCCGTGGAGATCCTTTACTGGAGTTTCCATCTCCCTTGGGTTTACCATAGCAACTGGAAAAACTGGCGCAACCCCAGAAAATTCCGACGTTGTTATGACATCTACCAACTACCCAACACTACCTTCTATCCCAGAGCACCTAAATTGTACAGTCTCGTTTGCCAAGTTTGATGCGCGCGGTGAATAGATCTAATGAAAGTCACTATTGTTATAAAGTGATGCCCTCTGGGTAATTTCGTTATTTGTCCAAGAATAGATGTTGATCATACAGAAATATATTGTTTTAATGAAAAAGGACTGAACACGGAAGCCGTGGTGTCGGGACAATACTGTTTGCGTCACTAACATCGCAGTAAGAAAAGGTAATTACGATAAACCAGTTTATAACTTATGTTTAAGGTACAGTATATGTAAAACAAAAATGCTAGGAATGTTCTACTTACATTTAAATTGTCGTATGTTAATAGTCGTAATTACGGGCTTTGGGTACATGCATGGGTGGTCACTTTATACAACATCGTTTGCTTAGTAGATAATGCCATAATCCCAAAATAAATAAATAATAATACACGACAATTTTCTTCAATTTAATTGCATTTAACTTTGAAACTGTATTACAATACATTAAGACCGTCAAACGACAACATATGAGGAATTATAGTTGAATGGATATATACAATAACACGATTACAACAAGATATTATCATCTTCGTAGACTATATTCATAATCGTACGAGGCAAGATGGAAAGGGGGCAAGGGGCAACTGCTCCCTAGTTTTGGAGCAAAACCTCAAATTAGGACAAAAATGACACAGATATTCGGGCAAAATGTGTTAACCTGAGGCTGTTTTACCATGTATTTCCATCATTCTACCATCAAAAATGCGTAGTGATTCGTTTGCAACCCTATATAGCTGTTCGGGAATTTTCGTTTAATTCGGACAAACGTCAACCCGCCCCCTCTATACAAAAATGGGAAATACAAAATACAAATTTTCCGAATCAATATTTTATATATTATTTACTGATATTGAAGATGTCTGCCTGTGATTTACTGAACTTAATTACTTCATTTTAGAAATGAATTATGAAATTTTACGTACGGTGTTTGTTCTGTTAAACTATGGAACGCTTCACGAATTTTCGTGTTAAATTAACAAGTGCTAGGAGTGTCTTGTTAAAGCTGCAGTCTCTAGAATATACATATTTTAAAAATATTTAAAGGGACTATCTCGAGGTTGCTTGCAGTGTAACATGTTTAAGATTAACAGGGTTTTTGTATTACTAACATTACATATTAAAGATATTTTCCTGTTTAGAATATTAGTATCTGTATGAACAAGGTGATTATTGTTCTAATGTCGAAACCAGATTTTATTTCCAATAATTTCGTATGTACAAACAAAGTGTATATTACGAAGTAAAATGAACAATGTCTGCTACAGACATTAGCACACGACAATAATCCACCGACAGGGATTGATCCTAGATCGACCGCGCATCACGCGAACGCTAATAGATCATCAGCTTGTGTTTTCTTCCTCTGACACGCCATTCTTCACGTTCCGTTAGATCCTATTTATACATTTACATTCTAGCTCACAGTCAAACGCACTGAACGTAAAACAGACAGTGAACACTAAAACAGTTTTAAAAAGGTAACGCAATGTTAATATAATTTTAATTTTGGGAATATATTGTGAATAATAATTTATCATTTAATGTTATGTTGATAAAATGTTTGTTCAGAGTTTGCGATAGGCAATGATTTTTGTTTTAGTTTTTAACTGATTTGTTTTTCTTTTATTTACAACCATAAAATAAGTATGTCATGTTATATAATAAATATGTAAAAAAAAAAAAAATTCTAGGGCTATTGTATTTTTCTTTAGCATACATTTTGGTCATATATTTTTAATTGTTTTAATAACAAAAGCCCTCTCTCATCCTCACCCAAAAACAATAACAACAAAAACAAACACAAAGCCCCACCTTAATCACTTTGTTGGGTGTAAATAAAAAGGGGAAGTATAGCACAATAACATAAGCTCTACTCAAGCTAAAGCAAAATAGCTCTTTGAAACTGAAAGAGATACATTTTCATATTTTCTGGAGAACAATTACACATTGTTTCCCTCCAGTTACGTCTATAAGTTGTATATTACTGTTAATTGAAAAATGTAACGGGCTTCCTCTAAAACTACGAGTCAAAAATTTCTAAATGTTTGACATCCAGTAGCCGATGATTAATAAATCAACGTCAGTGAACTCGTGGTGTCATTAAACAAAACAAATTTTTTCTTTGTATCTAGATATGAAACGAGTTTGAAACTGTCCTGTAAAAGGCAGACACGCTCTTGTAATGGTTGAAGACCTTCGCCACAATAACAGATTCCAATTTTCTAAAAATAATGCCATCAAGTCATATACAATAATTTTGCTTTATAGCATCGTCATTTCACCCATCTCTTGATCCATTCCACTCTGTCGCTTCGAAAACAAAACCAGATGCTGCATGCCTCGACAGTGATCATTTCGGAACCCTCGGGATTTAACAAAAAATCGTTCTTCTTCCAGTTGCAGCATGCGCACGCTATACCAGGCTTGGGCAGGCTATCGATCGGACGTGGTGGGGAACACCTCTTAAATTCGAATTGGCACATCTTCGGTGATTACTTGTTACGGACAATTACGCGCGCAAGCCGATGATTACGTCTATAGACAGTTACGTAGCGGTGTGCTTTTTTTCGTTTTCTTTTTTCCCCTTTCTGCTGCCGGGAGAAGCAAAATTATTTCAAGACACTAATTCACATTGGGAATGGCAAGTGCCATATTATTTGATGGAAGTAGTGTATCAGGTGTCTTTAGAATGAGCGTGGTAACAAGGTTCCTTGGATGGCAGTTTATTCAAACCAATACCTAGACTGTAAATCAGAATGTAAAATGGTCAACCGTCGCGGTTGAATTCGGTACCCAATTATTGATTATTTTCCCCTAGTGCATTTATGTCATGTTGTGATATAAATGGCTACCGGCTGTTCTGTATAATTAAAATTTTATTCTGATTTTCTTCGAAATCCAAATCGGATTTTTATCTTTCTTTTACTGCGCTGTTGGCATTTGTACACTAGCCTTGGTTTAACATTATATAATACATGTATGCCTATTAACACGCAAATGAAAAATCAAAACCTACAACAAACACACATCATTTCCAGGTAGCATGTCAATACTATTTAAAAAAAAAGCTTTTTGAAATGGTTTTGCAGCTTTAATTTCATTCCCTAGAAATCATGTTATATGCATAAATTAAACTTCCTAACAATGTGACCAGAGATTCGTTTATTTGTTTTGTTTAAGTTGTTGTTCTTGGGTTTTTTTTAAATGTTTGTTTTATGTATGTTAGTATTTAATGTTTTATTTAATTTCGGAAACATGCCAGTCGGGCATATTTGTTTTTATTATTAAAAGTCTAAATCAGTGTAAAATCAAGAAGTTTTCAAGTTAGAACAATAATATTTTTACTGTTATAATCTATTCTTTGGAGCGCAATAAACTGGATATTCACATTTTTTATTCTTTTTAATTTTAAAGATAGATTTGTATGTTTAAGTCTATGAAGAAATTTTAAAGATAGATTTGTATTTTAAAATCTATGAAGGTCATAGAAATAAAATGTACACGGTAAAATAAAACATTTACTGTGTTATTACCGCGTGGAATATGAAACCAGACCAACATGAACAGTACCAGAAAAAAACTAATAAAATGTATCTGAATTTACCCAGAGAGGGTCAAGAAACTCGAGAACGGTACTTTGATCTCCACAGACGTATTAAACAAAAACACCACCATCTGAATATTGATAAACTTTGTGCTATTTAAAAATAAAATGTAATTACAAGTATAAGTACAACACAAACAGTTACATGGGTGGGTTTAATAAGATGTTAGTGTGTCTGTGTTTATATTAATCATAATGTAAATATAGAAATATGTCTAAACCTATAGGTTGCCAGGTCTATATTGTATGGTAACTTGTACATGGGTTATAAATAAATATGTCATAATCTATAGATTACCAGGTCTGTATTGTATGGTAACTTGCACATGGGTTATAAATAAATATGTTATAACCTATAGGTTACCAGGTCTGTATTGTATGGTAACCTGTACGCGGGTTACTAGACAGTGTGCTTATTTCTATAGCTGTATACACGAGTATTGTCATTATCTTACAGACATGTCTTGAAATATTATCTCTAGAAACCCATATTAGGGGTAATCACCAGGACTGCAATTACACGAGTATTATCATTATCTTATTGAATAAAACAAAAAGACCTCCAATAGCCGATTATTAATAAATTGCTCTAGTGGTGGCATTTAAACAAAAAATAGCCTTACTATTGGCAGATTATCACCTATAATGGCAGTAATCAACATAAGTTTTGCAGGTCAACAATAGCATAGTCAAAATATCTTATAGAATTAGTTAACCTCCTTGAAATATTACTGGCAGTCACCTATACTAGCAGTAATCAACATAAGTGCAGGTCACAATAGCATAGTCGTTATCTTATAGAATTAGTTAACCTCCTTAAAATATTACTGGCAGTCACCTATACTAGCAGTAATCAACATAAGTGCAGGTCACAATAGCATAGTCATTATCTTATAGAATGAAATATTACTGGCAGTCACCTATACTTGCAGTAATCAACATAAGTGCAGGTCACAGTAGCATAGTCATTATCTTATAGAATTAGTTAACCTCCTTGAAATATTACTGGCAGCCACCTATACTAGCAGTAATTAACATAAATGTAGGTCACACTAGCATAGTCATTCTCTTATAGAATTATTTAACCTCCTTGAAATATTACTGGCAGCCACCTATACTAGCAGTAATCAACATAAGTGCAGGTCACAATAGCATAGTCATTCTCTTATAGAATTATTTAACCTCCTTGAAATATTACTGGCAGCCACCTATACTAGCAGTAATCAACATAACTGCAGGTCACAACAGTATACTCATTCTCTTATAGATATGTTTAACATCCTTGAAATATCACCCATTTTAGTACTAACCTAGTCCTTCGTCATTGAACTTCTGCATCAAAGACAACTCGTGTTGCAGTGCAAAAGCATTGTATAGCTGTTGCTTCACAGCAGGCACTTGTGGGGCAACTTAATAGTTTCTGATTAGTGCCTTAATCTGAATAAATGTATTCTGTACAAAAGATGGCTACACTGGATGCCCCGAGAGATCTAGATATTATATAAACTGAACTGGCTCATTAACTGTACTATCAGTTAACACTGGAGGGAACCATTACAGTTTGGCGTAAGTTCAGTATAATTAACTAGGGTTAATCTGAATGAGAAAACCTTTATGCATGGTCAAAACCGTATATCTGCACAATACAGAGTCGAATGGTATTTGGGAGGACAGCCAGGAGATTCTTTTCTGGATAATACATCCATCCTGCACTGCACAAAGAGGACTGCCACTCATAGACTAGTTTACTAAATCAAAACTAGTACCGGACAGAGCTCAATGAAATACATATAAGCCACACAGGAGTTTTGACCTGCATTTATCTATGACCTATGCTACGAGCGGTGATGTGTATTTGATACCGAATTTCAGCAACGCTGAGCATTTGGAACATGATCTTTGCCTGGTCCACGAATCAAACATTGAATGTACGACAGTCGGCATCCTTGCTCTATTCGAAGCACCTAAAAGATATACTACTCAACTGTCGATAGCGATATTTGGAAAAACATATCTCAACAAAAGCAACTGCATTTATTGTGTTTGACGGACGACATATATAATTGTAGTCATAGTTCACTGATTGCATGTTGCACAAAATTATTTAAGATGTACACAATTTTGTTTTTATCATAATATTGGTATATCCTTAGCCAAAGTTGAGTTGTATACATCGTTTACAGTGTTCGAAATAAGCACTTGTCCGTTTGTCCTGACAAGTGAAAATCTGCTCGGACAAACAAAATGTACGTTGGTGGTTGTCCAGTGGACAAGTAAAAATGTTCAGTGAAGTTTCATTTTGAGCAATGAAAACCATCGTCCTTGTACTTGAATAAAACAAACTATTTATTTGGACAAATAAAAATATTCCTGGACAAGTAGATTTTTAGATGTATTTGTCCGGTGGACTAGTGAAAAGTTCTGCTTATTTCTATCACTGTCGTTTTATATGTTTGAGTTCAAATAACATCAGCAGCAACGACAAGAACGCCCCCCCCCCCACCCCCACCCCCCAACCAGTGATATCCGGAACTACATCTCGATCCTTTATTAAACGAAAGTATACCGGGGGGGGGGGGGGGGGGGTGTTATATGAACAAATGCTCTATGTCAATACAAGAATTGTAAATTCTAAATTAAAAAATAGTGCAGACAGCTGTGTATGAATACAAATACAGGTAAGACAAATTAAAATTTAGAGTAAACTTCAGTATATATCAAATATTTCAACACAAGGTCAGGGTGGAATCAAAACGATTCAAATATATTTCTTCTACTTCTACCAATTGTATCTTTCCTTTTGGGCTTAAGATGATTACACTCCACCAAAATCTGGCGCACCGACAGTGGAGGTTGCGTTAACATTGCTCAACCTGGGGCGGAGGATCTTTCATCAGAATAAAATAACGATTGCTAAGAATAAAATAACGATTTCTCAAAATAAAATAACGATTCTCAGAATAAAATAACGAAATGCGTCAAACATCGAAGACTCGACCTTCGGTGTTAAATTAATTCTACATTACGCACGCGTTAAAATATGTTAAAGCATTTCTAACGTTCTGATATAAAAGCATCCGAAAACTCAGTGATGTGCTTCGTTATTCTCCGGTTAGCGTCTGCGGAGACTTGCGGGGTGTTGACATAATTGTAGTTTGACCTTTACATGATAGATGTGCAGCTTACGGCGATTCGCCACTGACGTCTGGGCCGCACAAGAGACGGACCTCTCAACACACTGATACGCATTGTCCGGATTACTGTGAATTCATTAATTTTCGAGGTACACCAATTTTCGTTGATACCATGGCTATTTTGAGCCACAGTATCTAAATCACAGCGAAATGTGACATTTCGATATTAAAATATTTAATTCAAAGGTCACATCTACGAAAGTTAAGAACCGGCGGAAATGACTGCTGAGATAAAAAAAAAAAAAAAAAAAAAAGAAGAAGAAGAAGCAGACAGTATTAGGTGAAAATGCATATATATTAACCCACAGTATCATGTTTTGGTTGATTCCATTCGAAAGAACATAAACTCTGCAGTGATATACATACATACATAACATAATATACATACATACATACATAACATAATATACATATATATACATACATACATTTTCCCCTGCGCCAGTGCGTTAATATCTATGTATATAATAATCAATCTCGACATACAATCAATATACATTCGTACATCAATACAGAGAGAGAGCGAGAAGGAGAGGAGAGAGAGAGAGAGAGAGAGAGAGAGAGAGAGAGAGAGAGAGAGAGAGAGAGAGGGGGGGGGGCAGACATAGACATATTTTCACCTACACGAACCGCTTGTAAATGCTTTCATGAATGTCTAACTCAATAATTCTTTCATGAATACCTAATTCAATAATATTGATCAGAACCGACAAATGATTTAAATGTCCGTCGATTTATTTTGATTTTATTATCAATTTTCGGGAGGACAGGTAATCATGGATCCGCAACTGTAGGTGGCGCGCAAAACAGATCTCTTCCGGTTTAGTAAAAAGTCGAACTCCACAATTGGGGAAGAGTTCTTTTCTATACAGATTGATTTCTATATTAAAACGACTTGATATCTCGAAACTTTTTAGTGATATTTACAAACTTTTACGCTTCGGTGCATCATATGGTCGTAAATGTAACTAAATATTAATACTGTTTTGTCTTTGTTCATATGTTCTCATTACTGACAATCAGATGGAGGAACTAACATAGAAAAGACTGTTCTAAACAATTTCAAAACCAAGTGACATTGCTACTTCCATTTTTAATAAACATAAATTTCATGTAAATAGCATTTTTAATTTTGAAAAGGTGGTGGTCACTAAAAGCATTCCCGTCTTTCTTCCTATATAGTATCTTTCGAAAACCATATTTTCTTCTTCTTCTTCTTTCTTCTTCTTCCTCTCTCTCTCTCTCTCTCTCTCTCTCTCTCTCTCTCTCTCTCTCTCTCTCTCTCTCTCTCTCTCTCTCTCTCTCTCTCTCTCTCTCTCTCTCTCTCTCTCTCTCTCTCTCTCTGTGTGTGTGTATGTATGTATGTATGTATGTATATATTATTTGTTCTGACAGATGTGATAAACATATTATTTTCACCTGTCTTGTTTTACGCAAATCGTGTTTTGTTCTTTCTGCCTCTGGAATGTTATAAATGAGAAGCGAGAGTACACATTGGTGTGGATGTCATGTGAAATAGATTAAACTATGTCTTTCCTGACTGCAAGCTGCTTTATTCTCAAATCTGAGTATTAGTTTTTTTAGTTTAATACGGGTTATGTTGAATTCATTCCCTCAGGACTGCCATGCTGCTGCAGTAGTCATGGTGACAGAAAAGAGAATAGCAATTTCATTAATTTATAGAAAGCTTATTGTAGAACAAAAAAGAAGAACTATGCTATTCTTTGTGGCATTACCAGGAATGAAACACAAGTCTTTAAGAAGTCTGGTCGCAGCCATTGTTCGTTTGTAAGTGGAAACCAAATTCCTCCTAAAGTCACTGTGAGCACCATAAATATTTCTGTTCAGTGATTTTTTGGACTTGATCATCTCGGATTAATATATCACACAGTGTACTATTTCCCGTGTGTGTGTGTGTGTGTGTGTGTGTGTGTGTGTGTGTGTGTGCGCGCGCGCGCGCGCGTGTGAGTGCCTGTGCGTGTGTCAGGGCTCGCGCTGTCGGTAGCCAAATTAGCCATTGGCTAATTTTTACAAAAAATGGCTAATAAAATATGCAAGTGGCTAAAATTTTGGCTAAGCCATGTTCTGTCTTCTGGTGTGAACAAACGGTTACATAATCTATCCGACACCTCAAACATTCAATTAGCGTAATAGCGATCTCGCGACCGGTAACGAGAAACAGTGTCATGCATAGGCCTTATAATGTTTGCTTATTTTAATAATTACGGTTATTAATTTTAACGGCATGCATTCAACATGTATGACAGCAATGTCTGGAAGATCTGTAATTTGTTATTTTTACTTTGTCAAATCTTTGAACCAAAGTAATAAAAATAGACCGACAATGCGTGTCAATTTAAATACACATGCCAGTTCAGGGCCAAAAGACATGTAGGCCATCTCAAGGGCTGTGTTCAGCCAGACCGAGTGAAAACAAAACGTTCGTTAGACTGGTCTGTGCGCTTCACGTTAAACCAAATGGACACGACGAACACCAATCAAATAGTTCGCGAACGTTAGGAAGAACGTTCGTTGGCTGAACTGAGGACAGCTCTCGGTGCGAATATACGTCACGCTTCAGAGTCAGCTGACACCCGCGTGTCAAGAGACATCGTTGCGGACATTAAACAATACGATTACGCAAAAGTAAATCTTGATGTAAAGTTGTAGAAAAACAATAGTATTCGCATCACTGTGTGGGAGTGGGTGTGGGTGGGTGTAGTGGGATATTTACGAGAGAAAAAAACCCAGTTCATAATTTTAAATTAAACGTACTCAAATAAGGTTCAAGCATGCTGTGTTAATGGTTGATGAGAGAAAATCGATGCAATTGGTTACTACCGATCCATTGAGCTGTGTTAGGATACGGACCCATACATTCAACTGATTGGGTTTTTCTCGTTCTAACCAGTGCACCATAACTGGCCAAAGGCCGTGGTATGTGCTTTTCTGTCTGTGGGGAAAGTGCATATAAAAGATTCCTTGCTGCATTACACAAAATATAGCGAGTTTCCTCTGATGACTACGTGTCAGAATTACCAAATGTTTGACATCCAATAGCCGATGATTAATTTATCAATGTGCTCTAGTGGTGTCGTTAAACAAAACAATCTTTAAAATGAAATATCTGAGAGGTTTGTGAACTTCAAAAATTAAAAACGAAAATCTCAACACGCGTTGTGTCTTGAAACCATGCCTGTGTGACATTTGTTGTCGCCAGTCAGTTGACTACTCCCAGGAATAACCAAATCGACGTTTACTTCCCATTATATCTATTACTTGCCACGAAGCGAGCACTAATTTGACATAGTGTTATTCGATATAGTACGTGGCCAGTTATATAGTGCAAAAGGAATGCCATGTGTGGTTCATGTGGTTTAGTAGCCCTGTTAGATCGCTTGCTTGTTGTACACACTGTGAGTCATAGGTTTCACCCCCATGACCTCTGTTCGACAACTGGTGTATCAAAAACAGTGGTATGTCTTGTCTTGCCTTTGGGAAGTGTGTATAAATCACTCGAGTCTTTATGTTTCTGTAAGGTGTATACTGCCAAATGAAATCTCACAGACGACAATATTAACATTAAACATATGGCTAAAATGCCCCATGTAGCATTTTAGTCAACACATATACTTTGGATATACATGTAAATACTACCATCATTCATCCTTAAAGTAAATCAGAAAAAACAACACCATTTAAGCTGTTCGTATTAGACAACAGGAAGCATCTTTTACTAGCCTAGTTCCGCATCCTTTACTAGCCTAGTTCCGCATCTTTTACTAGCCTAGTTCCACATATTTTACTTCCCTAGTTCCGCATCTTTTACTACCCTAGATCCGCATCTTTTACTACCCTAGATCCGCATCTTTTACTACCCTAGTGCCGCACACAAACGTCATCTTATTTTGGTAGGACCCAGAACATGTTTCAAGCACAAAGCACAATAGTGACGCTGGTACGTTGGCACTAGTTCAAATTAAACTGCAGGAATTTATTGGCTAGCTAAAACAACATTTTATGACAAACAAAAACCCTGTCACATTTATGACCAATGACAGAACTGGTAGCGTTAACTGTGGAATCAAACGTTGGGTGAATTTTGAACTTTGACCCGCTCAACTGATAATTCTGATAGACCAAGTAGTACCATAATATTGTTTGATATCTAACATTAACAACTTCTAATTAAACAAAGTGTTAAGGTGTTGTTAAATAAACACTTCCCCTTTTTTTCTGTCGTTATTCATTCTTCCTGGTGTTGATACTGAAGTTGCGGTTGTATTTATTATCGTTGTACTATTGTTATTATTATTTAAAGTGTGTATTAAGCCTACCTAGAAAAAACGGCCCACCCAAATAATATATTTTTTTAATTAAATATTTTCTTTTATTTATTAATATGCAGGTGACAATTATTGTACATATATAACATTTTACTTGGACTCGAAGGGGTGCAGGCAGTGAAAAGGGCAACCTACCGTACCTAATTTCTTCTGGCACGTTTCCGGAAACATTCATTTTTATATAGGACTTAGTATAAGTAGCATTAGGGGCAGGGCGTAGCCCAGTGGTACAGCGCTCGCTCGATGCGCGGTCGGTGTGAGATCGATCCCCGTCGGTGACCCCCTTGCGCTATATCTCGTTCCAGCCAGTGCACCACTACTGGTATATCAAAGGCCGTGGTATATACTACACTGTTTGTGGGATGGTGGATATAAAAGATCCCTTGCTGCTAATCGAAAAGAGTAGCCCATGCAGTGGCGACAGCGGGTTTCCTCTCTAAATATCTGTATGGTCCTTATCCACATGTCTGACGCCATATAACCGTAAATAAAATGTGTCGAGTGCGTCGTTAAATAAAACATTTCTTAAGTTGTTTTTTGTTTTGTTGTTTTTTAAAATTAACAATACAAACAAAATAGAAAAAAATCCATACATTCATTGGCAATGTGAACGCTTATAATGTAAAAGTTGACACAATTTTTTATATTATTTTTTTATTTAGTGTAGAGCGCCTATGTTTTGTGGGAATAATAGAAGATAAGAGTTACGTAACGTTCCGTAAGGACGGTGAAATAACGCGCCATTTGGCTAAGTATCAGTTTGCTCAATAGTTGTAGCTTTAATACGATGATAGATAAGGTGATATAATAAACACGATTATTGAATAAATGGTGTGATTCCGTAATGACCAGGAAATTAGCTGTCCGGCAATGTAGCACGTTGATAACGGATTACACAGCTGATGTAACCAGCGCAAATTGCTTCAGTATAGGCCGACATACACCAAATGAGTTCAGACCGGTAACCGTATGTGTTAACATTTTCCGATACAGCTGGACGAGAAAACGGATGTCACAATTCGAAATCGTGTTTCTGATCAAGGCAGAGTCAAAAGGAAGTAGTGCAAATTGCTACAGTATAGGCTGTCATACACCAAATGAGTTCAGACTGGTAATTGTATGTGTTAACATTTTCACATAAAGCTGGACAACAAAACAGATGTCACAATTCGAAACCGTATCTCTGATCAAGACAGAGTCGAAATGAGGTTTAATATGGACGTGACTGCCCTCGTGAATCTCTCTGAAGTACAGTATAGGTTATCATACAACAAATTAATTCTGACCGATAACCGTATGTATTAATATTTTACGGTAAAGACGACAAAACAGTTGTAATAATTCAAAACCGTATCTCTTCTCAAAGCAGAGTCAAAGGGAAATCGTAACAAGGTTATGACTACATCCTTGAATCGTTCTCAAGTACAGTATAGGTTGACATACATCAAATTATTTCTGATTGCTAACCATGTGTTAACATTTTACAATAAAACTGGTCGACGAAACAATTATCATAGTCAAAATCGTTTCTCTGCACAGTAGTAATAATAAGGTAATGACTGCTAACGCCAATAACTGACTGTCAGGTGCTACCACAGGACTGCCACGCCCCATGATTTATTATCATATCATTTATAATTGTGTTTGTACTTTTGTCCAGTTAAGTTTCAAGGACGTTGTCCTGGGCACACATCTGTAAGAATGTTCTTTATTATTATTATTATTATTATTATTATTATTATTATTATTTTATTATTTATTTTGTTTATTAAATTTTTTTTAAATTATTATTATTTTTGAAAAAAGAAGATAATGACACTGGTACTTTTCTAAAATTGTACTTTGAGTTGGTTTCAGTCTTGCTGTTACATTTGGGTAACAACTGTATTATTTAGTATACGTGACATTGTATGAGTAGATTTCATAAACACAGAATCAATCAGTTTGTGAGATTTACACATCGGGTCAGTTAGCGAAACTACGCAAGGAATCACCGTTAGATTGCTTGTACAACTGCTTGTTCAGATTGTGTGTGAGACTGTGCATGCTAGATGTGTTTGTGAGATGCTTGCATCTTGTGAGACAAAACATTGAGTTAATATATGAGTTACGGGTAATTTGTGAGATTGCTTGTGATATCTACCTGTGAGATTTATGACTGAGTTACTTAGTATTTTCGTAAGTGGGACTCTGTATTAGTAGGTTTGTGTGGGCAGGATTTAGCTCAGTCTGTTGAGTGCTCGCTTGATGTACTTACGTCGCAGGATCGAACCACCTCGACGGATCTATTCATCTGATTGTTTTTTTCTCTCGTTCCCACCAGTGCACTACAACTGGTCAAAGGCCGTGGTATGTCTGTGGGGAAGTGTATATAAAAGATCCTTTGCTACATTAAGAAACAATGTAACGGGTTTCCTCTGATAACTACGTGTCAGAAATACCAAATGTTTGACATCCCTGCCCTGTCCTTATCTGACATCCCTGCCCTGTCCTTATCTGACATCCCTGCCCTGTCCTTATCTGACATCCCTGCCCTGTCCTTATCTGACATCCCTGCCCTGTCCTTATCTGACATCCCTGCACTTATCTGACATCCCTGCCCTGTCCTTATCTGACATCCCTGCCCTGTCCTTATCTGACATTCCTGCACTTATCTGACATCCCTGCCCTGTCCTTATCTGACATCCCTGCCCTGTCCTTATCTGACATCCCTGCCCTGTCCTTATCTGACATCCCTGCCCTGTCCTTATCTGCCCCATTGAGTTCTGTTCTGTTACGCTCTGTTTCACTATGTTCTGCACTGTAGTATACTGTACTATGCTGAACTCTACCGTACCGTACCGTACCGTACCGCACCGTACCGTACTGTACTGTACTGTACAAATCTGTACTGCTCTGTAGTGTACTGCACTGTACTGCTTTGTACTGTACAAATATGTATTGCAGTATATTGTACTGGTCTGTACTGTACAACTGTATTGCACTTCAGTGTACTATACTGTATTGTATTGTATTGTATTGTACGGTACTGTACTTTACGGTACTGTACTGTACTGCACTGTACTGTACTGTGCTGTTCTGTATACTTAGTAAATTAATTCAATACATTGAATATTATGTGGATACCAATTGTTTGCTTATTTATTGTTGTTCGCCTGTCTTGATCTCTTGCGAAACAGCTTTCAAACACGTTTCAGAACAACGATTCCATAATAAGTTCACTATCCCATAGAAATGTGAACACATAATTCTTTTGCAGAATATTCAATTAATGTTTATCGCCGCTAGCAAGTCAGTAATTTATTGAGCATAGAGGTTTTTAATAGACTTTGTCGCCAAGAGATACACCAACAAGAGTTTTACAGCTTCACCGTCGTCGTCATCATTATAATTATGTCATTGTCATCATAGTCGCCACTGGCAGTATTATGTCATCGTCGCTGTCTTCGTCGTTGTGGTTGTTTTTGCTGTTCGTCTTCTTCTTTATTCTTCTGAACGGTATTTCGTCTTCAAAATAATTTGAGCAATATTTCTGCGGTCTCATAATAATATAATAAACCATCAACATTTAAATAAACGCAACAGCTGTCCAGCGACAATTCAAAACAGCTAATTAAATTGTGTATTTGAACACTGCTACCACGCATAGAACAGACAACATTGATACATGACAGATGTTATTATATTGTATATTATTGCTATGCATGTATTACCCATTTCCTATAGAATTTTATCGATTGTAACCCGATGATACATACCATTCCCCGCAAGGTGCACATTATATTATTTTATATATAAATATGTATGTATGCCTACAAAATGTATATTTTTAACGATTGTAATTACATATCAAATATATTTTTCAGCATACAATATTAATGACTGTATATTAAACGTGTTTCTGATCGTTCTACTATTTGTACTAGGTTAAATTTCATTTTATTTCCTAAAATATATTTTTTCGGGCGTACGAACTTATTTGAAGACACAATCCAGTTTGGGCTTCTTACAGATATTAAGACGACCAGAAACACATTGAATATACAGACAGTGATATTCTAAACAAGAAAATATATTTAATATGTAAGTTTAATCGTAGAAATATTTTATTTTTCGGAAACATCTTACAATACAGCAAACTCAGGAATGTCCCTTTAACTCTGTTATAACTTTATCAAAATGTGTGACAGGTTTGTAGACTAACTAAAATTAGTGTCCATTTTCACAGGCTGAAACTAGGATCAGCGCCTTTAAAGGCATATTGTCACAGACCACTGACCTATTTAATGGTCTAACAAATTAATAATTTGATTTGTCCCTAAATGTACTTTATTCAACCACCTCCATAGCCATCATACTCCATTTATTAATGATATTTTGTAAAAATAATTGAATTATGGCAATGGTCCATAATTCAAAAACTAAAGTTGTCGAGAGGGTTGACATGGATTTCACTCTACCATGGTTCAGTTAAGGCGATGCGATAGCTAGATTTGGTTTCCAACAATTAATGTAATTTTTATTTATTATCCATTTTTAGAGAAATAAGGTCCTTAAATCCGTGACAGTATTCCTTTAACCAAACTTTAGTGTTAATTTTCATGGGTTCAAACTAGAGTCTGCGACTTTAAAACGTTTCAAAACATGAAATAAATAAATAAGACACGTACACCATGTTAGCTACTGTTCGCACACTAATTATCTCTAGTCTAATAAGAAAAGTAAACTACACAGTACAAACGTGTGTTTTACTACTTTATCATAATTATGTATACCGTAATGCGTAATGAAAGAGCATGAAGTAGCCATAATAATAATTGGAGTTATTTACAACGGAGCTATCTTTGGCCGCTCTTAACGAAGGAAGTTAATTCCTCGGCTTCTTCTTCTTCTTATCTCTTGATGTATTTCTCCCGGTGTTTTAGCAACATACGCTGCAGCAACACAAATTGTTTAGCCAGATGACAAAGGCCGTCGACTAAAGACGACAAAGGTAACCAAAAATCGATAGTTTACCTGGATAGCTTCTTATGTTAATGTATACCTCGAGTCTCGAGTTAATAAAGACGCGTTCTCAAGGGGCGAGTTAAAGAAACGATTTTGTAAAACGTAATGGACGAGTTGCACATGTGGTATATTCGATGTTAATGATGATGATGGTAGTAATGGTGGTCCCGTTTATTCCCATTTAATTCATTTTTGTGCTTGTCTCCAAATAGGGTTTAAGCAGGCTCTCTGGGGGTCTACACAGAGCGTGGATTAATGTTTAGGTTTTACTGGTTAGTAATAGAGAAGTGGATTTAGTGACATTACACACACTCCCCACCCACACCGTTTAGTCGTTAAAACTCATTCTGGGTAGGGGATGGCACTGGGATGCGAACCCAGTACCTACCAGCTGATGACTTAACCACTACTCCACCGAAGTCGAACATATGTGACAAGGCCAGAGACAAAGCATACCGATATAGACAGACAGACATGTTTGTGATGTCTGTTCACCTACCTGACTAGGGCAGATCTTTACGGGGAACCTGGAAGATATGCCCAAGACAGGCGTACTTTAACCTTTACTGTATGCTAACACGTGTCATATGAATTACTGATAAATTAGTGTCAGGTATTTTTCGTTTAATCTCCATTGCTTTAAAAGCACCCATAACTGCTAACGGGCGCGACCTTGAATACCACGGCTTTTGATATACAAATCTTGAAACATTTATTGACTACTAAAAGGAGACAAAAAACCCTTGATGCACAAAACAAATCTGTTGTTACATATACGTATATACATATCTTGTTGCATCGTAGCCTAGTGGTAAAGCGCACGATTGGTATATTAAAGGCAGTGGTATGTGCTATCCTGTCTGTGGGATGGTGCATATAAGTGTTCCCTTGCTACTAATGGAAAAATGTAGCGGGTTTTTACTCTAAGATTATATATATATATATATATATATATATTCTTTATTCCTTTTAAAGAGGCTTTTGATATACAAATCATTTAATAGTTATTGAATACTACCCCCCCCCCCCCCCCCCCCCCCCCCCCCCAAAAAAAAAAAAAACCCAAAAAAACCCCGGCCTCGATGGCGCATCGGACTACAGGCTGGTAGGTACCGGCTCCAAACCAGAGTGAGTTCTTAAGCGCTCAATGGGTTGGTGTAAGACCACTACACCCTCTTCTCTCTCTAACCACTAACCAAATAACACTAGCCCACTGTCCTGGACAGACAGCCCAGATAGTTGAGGCGTGTGCCCAGGACAGTGTGCTTGAACCTTAATTGGATATAAGCACGAAAATAAGTTGAAATGAAAATAAAATAAAGAACAAAACCTGGGTCTACGAGACAAGTGTGTCGTTACACACATCTCGTTATGTTTGCTAAGCCATACATTAATTACAACAAATACTAGTCACGAAGGTCTACGAGACAAGTGTGTCGTTACACACATCTCGTTATGTTTGCTAAGCCATACATTAATTACAACACAATACTAGTCACGAAGCGTTCTACAACAAAACCTGGGTCTACGAGACAAGTGTGTCGTTACACACATCTCGTTATGTTTGCTAAGCCATACATTAATTACAACACAATACTAGTCACGAAGCGTTCTACAACAAAACCTGGGTCTACGAGACAAGTGTGTCGTTACACACATCACGTTATGTTTGCTAAGCCATACATTAATTACAACACAATACTAGTCACGAAGCGTTCTACAACAAAACCTGGGTCTACGAGACAAGTGTGTCGTTACAGACATCTCGTTATGTTTGCTAAGCCATACATTAATTACAACACAATACTAGTCACGAAGCGTTCTACAACAATTAAAACCTGATTCTACACAACAAACAGTAAAAAACATTTGCAGGGTCGGTAACAATAATTCTTTATTTTCATTGCGTTATCGCTGGTGCATCTTTTTCGTGCAGGCTTTTATACAACCACGTGTAGCCAACAATAGCTTAAAAGAAGTTTTCTATAAAATGTTTGCATAAAATTTGACGCAACAATTAACTAATGGACTGTGTTTGATCTGGCATCGACCGACTGTTCGCTTTTTTCGATCATTCTCTGGCACCAACGGCGTCTCAGCCGAGAATCGGGAAAATGGTTCGATCGTTAGCTTGATATTTCTCCAAAATAAAGGTTCGTTATCACGGCATGACTTAACGTAACGATTGTTCTTTTTATTTTCAATGATCCTTTGTTTGTGTATAATTACGGTACGGTTTAAGTATACTGTGTTTGGGAAACACACCTGCGTTTTGTAGAACAGTCCATATACGTTAGGTGTTGATAATGACTGGTCAGTGGTTGGTGAAAGAGATTTAGCAGCAATGTGTTCTTGGCATGATGATTTCCATAAGGCCATTAACCGGCTTCGGTGGCGTTGTGGTTAAGCCATCGGACACAAGGCTGATAGGTACAGGGTTCGCAGCCCGATACCGGCTCCCATCCAGAGCGAGTTTTAACGACTCAGTGGGTAGGTGTAAGACGTCTACACCCTCTTCTCTCTCACTAACCACTAACAACTAACCCACTGTCCTGAACAGACAGCCCAGATAGGTGTGTGCCCAGGACAGCGTACTTGAACCTTAATTGGATATAAGCACGAAAATAAGTTGAAATGAAATGTATGAAGATTTTCATAAGGCCATTTTTAATTAAATGCTATATTTTCATACATTTTTTGTTTAATGGTTTGGGTGGCGGTGACATTTTACTTTTTATTTTATATATGCAGGATTCTGGAAATATCGCACATCGAGCATCATGTTTAAAAAACAAATATATAATTTTTGGTTAATTATTTTCTCTCTCTTTTTTAATAAATAAAAAGGGGCCTTTATGCTCGTGGCTGACGAGGATCAAAATATATATATATATATATTTTTTTTGGGACCTAAACAGAATAACTTGTACAATATTTAAAAATACATATTATTCCTATACCAGTCGTGGAGTCCTTGTCATATACATAGCTTAAGTTCATTCTGAGCCAATCCTGTCCTGGACGGAGGAGCCGGCACCTGTTCCCAGGACAGGCGTGCGCTACAACAGCTTGCTCTGAACGTGCACGTTAAACATTATTCCATTCCATTTTGAGCCAGTACAGTATATAGGTATAGGACATTTGTGCATGCTTCCATCAGAAAATCGCCATTCGTGGGCCCAACATTTGCCTTCGCCAGAGAGTAAAGCCAAGACAAGACTTTATTTACACTCGGGCCGTTGCACAACGGCATAGGAGGAATATATACATGAACATTTTGTTATATAAACGTGGCCAGATGGTTAACAGTAAATACATTAATTACACATACACAAACACACCTACAAACTCACATATCAGTATATTATGTAATGATACAGATATTTAATACAGATGTACGGGTATCCAAGTACTTATAAACGAATAAATAATTAAACGTATATATGACAGAAAATAGATCAGAAGTCACGGTATTATGACGTCATAAAACTTTACTTAGCAACGTACGTAACTATTAAGCGAAGTCTGCCATAATTCTACCAGTTTGTTTTCTCTTTGGATTTTATAATACTGGTTCCACGTGCACAGTAAGTACTAACATGTTTCAGAAATACACATAGACGTCGGAAGAAGCCACCAACTGGGATGAGGGTGTGGGAGGGGCATTTATATGAAATCGTCTTTGAAAGGAGAGAGGACCGACGTATATATAGCTTTATCTGAGTGCTAGGGTGGGGTCTGCTTCTGACACCTATGATACGTTAAAATTGATATAACCAAAGTTTGTTTTGTTTAACGACACCACTATAGCACATTGATTTATTAATAATCGGCTATTGGATGTCAAACGTATGGTCATTTTGACGCAGTCATAGAGATGAAACCCGCTACATTTTTCCATTGGTAGCAAGGGATCTTTTATATGCACCATCCCACAGACAGGATAGCACATACCATGGCCTTTGATATACCAGACTTGGTACACTGGCTAGAGGACATTTTGACAGAGCGACGGGGATCGATCCTAGACCGACAGTGTATCAAGCGATCGTTTTACCACTGGGTTACGTCCCGCCCAATAAACTGGAACTGGATGGAATAATTAAGGCTCGTTTCGACAGCTGCGCGATTTATTATTCCAACTATTCAAGGCCTTAAGGCCACATTTATTAGTAAGGCCTATTGTGAATTCATTAAGCGTGGAGGATGTTAGACATATTTTTATACCCCCCCCCCCCCCCCCCCCCCTACACACACCTTAAATATAAGAAACGAACAGAACGATAGGAAACTTAAAAAAGGGTTTTGCGTCTTATTACAGATACACACGTAATACATCAAGCATACGCGCGTGGCATATATTAATTTTTAACTGTACGCAGTGTGATATTATATTTAAATGTACGCGCGCGGTATTATAATATTAACTAGTGTAAGAGCGTGTAAGCAGTTAATGGTGGTGGAGATGTTATTGGACTAAGCGTGCTATTCGTGACAGCAATCCAATAAATAGAGTAGTGAATTTGACAGTCCCTAGACGCGCCGCGTTGGCCCGCCGTGTGAGATATGTCTCTTATAGGACAATATTAACATTGGCCGACCTTTGCAACTGACCAAGGCAACTGACCCAACCATTATGAGTCAACCTTTTGGCGTTTGGTTGGGGAGTCTGATCGCCGCTGAAGGTTCATTGGAGAATAAGAGATCGTAGGGTCGAATCTGTAGATTGGTCTGAATGGGTGTGTTGTTGCGTGTATGTGTGTGTCTGTGTGCTTGTGCGTGTATGCGTGCGGGTGTGTGATTATTCAAAGGCTATTATGTGTGTGGGGTGGGGGGGGGGGGGGATGTTTTATTTAACGACGCACTCAACACATTTTATTTTCGGTTATATGACGTCAGACATGGTTAAAAACTACACAAATATTGAGAGAGGAAACCCGCTGTCGTCACTTTATGGGCTACTCTTTTCGATTAGCAGCAAGGGATCTTTTATATGCACCATCCCACAGACAGGGTAGTACATACGACGGCCTTTGATATAGCAGTCGTGGTGCACTAGCTGGAACGAGAAATAGCCCAATGGGTCCACCGACGGGGATCGATCTAGACCGACCGCGCATCGAGCGGGCGCTTTACCACTGGGCTACGTCCCGCCCTGTGTGTGTGTGTAGATGGGGGGGGGGGGGGGGTGTCACATTACACCATGTGTTTCTTTATTAATAAACCAAAGATTATGTGTTGTCATGTCTGTGATAAAGTTAAAATTAAAGTTTTCTTGCTGCTTGGTAATCGAAAAGAATAACCTATAGCCTATTTGGCTGCAGAACATTTCTATTCCTTCCTTTCTGCACCTTCGCCCACCTTAATAAAGTAAAAATAATTGTTTAAACCACACACACACACACACACACACACACACACACACACACACCAAACACACACGCACGCACGCACATACACACACACACACACACACAAACCAAACACCCCCCCCCCCCCTCCCCCCAACAAAACCTTCCAACAACAATAAAGTTATAAATAAATAACCAAACAAAATAGCATAACATTACGGTTTTGTGTTTGGTATTTAGGTTTAAATTAAAAACCATTAAAGTCGACCACGGAGTGCCATTTGGAAGATGTGAACGGCAGTTGAGCGCCGTGTGAACGTGCATTACGGGGATGAGGCGGTAATGGCCGGACGGGAACCATTAGTAGGCGGTGGCGGGAAGTCACGATGACCAGACTTCAAAACATACCACGGAAATCATCTTATGTAATGCATGTTAGTGGTTTTTGAGAAAAGTTCAGATGCCCTCTTTGGATGATGTACTAGCTCTCTAGAAAAGTCCTCGGCAGTTGCTATGGCGAATAGGTGGCCTCTTTAGACAATCGGCTGTTTAAAACAGGTTAGTGTCATCTTTATATGATTTGAAACCAGTCGCATAAAGGATTATTAAAAGTGGCCATTTTACTGTTTGATGATTCAGTGGTCAATGACATTATATTACGTGTCCTCTAAAGACAGGTGGTTGTTTAAGACAGGTTAGTGAGTGCTTTATATGTTTTGAAACCAGTCACATAAGGGATTATTAAAAGTGGTCATTTTACTGTTTGACGATTCAGTGGTCAATGACATTATATTACGTGTCCTCTAAAGACAGGTGGATGTTTAAGACAGGTTAGTGTGTGCTTTATATGATTTGAAACCAGTCGCATAAAGGATTATTAAAAGTGGTAATTTTGCTGTTATATTACTTGTTCTCTTAAGACAGGTGGTGCCTATTTGTAGGTAGGTGCTTAAGGATTGACTCAAATATTAGTATTTAATTCGTTCGTCAAGAAGGTTGCTGAGTTTGTATGTATTGAAAAAAGTTATAGTTTGTTTTGTTTAACGACACCACTAGAGCACATATATTTATTAATCATCGGCTGTTGGACGTTAAACAATCTAATTAAAATTAGCTCCACTATTACATGTGGATCTAACAGCAGCCTGTTGGAGCTCATGTCCACCAATCAAAACCTTACTTGCAGAATCATGCCATTCCAAATTATTCTGAGAGTATACATGTTTCATGTGAAGTACGAATGCCTTATTTAGACCAGTAGAACTAATTTTAATCAGATTGCTAACAACACTGCGTAGTCTCCAATGTCCAAGTAACATTTCGTCTGTAAATAATCATTTAAATATTGACCAATCACACTTCGCCTTTTATAACGTTATTTGGGAGCATACAAATTCTAAAAATATCGGGCGAGTATATTTTAGTGGCCGCAGTTCAGCGAACCATACCAATACGTACGGGATGGGTTATCAGTCTTCAATTTTACATTACAAATTATTTATTTATTAAAAAAAACTAAAAAACTAAATCAGTCTTCAGTTTTACATTACAAATTATTTATTTTATAAAATAAAAGATATTTTAAGGCATTCGTAATTCACACAAAACATGTCGTATACCCTGAGGATAATTCGGAATGTTTTCAAATTATTTTCAAATCACTGGCATGATTCTGCAAGTAAGGTTTTGATTGGTGGACATGAGCTCCAACTGGCTGCTGTTAGATCCACATGTAATAGTGGAGCTAATTTTAATTAGATTGGATGTTAAACATTTGTTAATTTCGACATATAGTTTCAGAGTGAAAACCATTAGTAGCAAGGGGTCTGTTTTATGCACCATCTCACAGACAGGATAGCACATAACACGGCCTTTGATATACCAGTCGTGGTGCACTGGCTGGAACGAGAAATAGCCCAATGGGACACCGACGGGGATCGACTCCAAATCGACTGCGTATCAAGCGAGCGCTTTACCACTAGGCTACTGATCCTTGTATGTATTGATGTATAGATATTTACATGTGTATGTATGTAGGTAGGTAGGTAGGTAGTTGGTAGGTAGATAGGTAGGTAGATAGGTAGGTAGGTAGGTAGTAGGTAGGTAGGTAGGTAGGTAGGTAGGTAGGTAGGTAGGTAGGTAGGTAGGTATAGATGTATAAATACCTATATATTGTATGAATGTCGGGTTTGACTGTTATATACAAAGATATAAACACACAGGCAGAGGGGATAAAAAAAAAATCGTCTCACAAATTGTCTCATGCCATTGCTGGGACTCGAACCTCAGGCACCGAATCGTCTACAGTTCCCAGACCACCACCGTAATCATATGTTTGTATGTATGTGTGTGTGTGTGTGTGTCTGTGTGCGTGCGTGTGTGCGTGTGTTTGTATGTGTATGTATGTGTGTGTGTGTGTATGCGTGTATGCGTGTATGCGTGTATACGTGTATGCGTGTAAGTGTGTATGTATGCATGTATGTATGTATGTATGTATGTATGTATGTATGTATGTTTGTATATAATGTAATGTATGTACTGTGTGTGTTTGCACGCATGTTTATGTACATTCACGCATGTGTTTACGTGTCTGTATATGCACGAGAATCTAGTATATTATACATATGTATTTGTACGTATAATATAATATAATATAATATAATATAATATAATATAATATATGATGTATGTATTTGTGTATTGTGTATAAGAGCTGAAAGTGGTGAAATGTGTATTGATTGAGAATTCTTAGTCATATATTGAACGTGTGTGCAGCTGGCCTAACGAGGTAGACGTACACTGTAACACATGCAGGAGTGCGCCGTTGTGACGGGCTGGTTGTAAAACTGTCATAAATGGTAATCAATACAGTTACCTTAGTACCAAACACACACACGAATATGCAACTGCCTTTGGCGTTTATGGCTGTACTTTCAGTGTTTACCAATAATAATAACCTATCAAAGGTCAAAGTATGACTGAAATTCAACGTACCCTTTTGTAGTAAAAAAAAAAGAAAGACCGACAGAAAGAAAGAAAGAAAGAAAGAAAGAAGAAAACCCCCGTTGAAGCTTACAATTATACTGCCATAAAGATAGGTGTGAGAAGACTTCAGTAAGAGGGACCGCGGCATTAATTCGTCTTTAAAGCTGGTATGCATGAGGGACGGGATATAGCTCGGTTGGTAGAGCGCTTGAGCAAGATGCTTTAGTCTCAGGATCGAACCTCCCCGGTGGACTCATTGTCTGACTGAGTTTCTTTTCGTCCCAACTGGTATATACCAACGGCCGTGGCATGTGCTGTCCTGTCTTTGGGAAAGTGCATATAAAAGATCCCTTGCTGTTAATAGAAAAACATGTAGCGGGTCAAAATTACCAAATGTTTGACATCCAGTAGCCGATGATTAATAAACCAATGTGCTCTAGTGGTGTCGTTAAACAATTATTTTTTTTCAACTGGTTATTTCAGTTTCAGAGTTGTACACAATGTACTGTAGACACACATAACCTCAACCCAGATATCACACACCTTTGATAAAACACGGGAAATGTTCACGAGGTGCTGACGTATACTTTGGAAGGGTTGTAAAGCGCGCGCCTCATGTGTGGCCGGTGTAAGATCGATCCCCGTCGGTGAGCCCATTGTGCTACTTCTCGTTCCATCCATTGCACCACGACTGTTATATCAAAGACTGTGGTATGTGCTGTTCTATTCTGATGCATATAATAGATAAATGAAAAATGTAGCGGGTTACCTTTCTAAGACTATATGTCAGAATTACCAAATGTTTGACATCAAATAGCCGATGATTAATAAATTAATATGATCTACTTCTGTCGTTAAACAAACCAAACTACAGTCAAACCTGTCTTTAAGCGGTCACACAAGGGAGTAAATAAAACTGGCCATTTAAGACAGGTGACCGCTGATTACAGGTTGCCACATAAAACATTTGTTGTTGTTTCTTGTTTTACCGTCTGTACTGCTAATCAACGGATGTGTGCTTCACAGTTGACTATAAATCAACCTATGACATGTCGTCTCCTTCAGAAAAAAAATGCAAATGGAATATATTAAATTAACCGTTCTCAACATGTTTGTTTTCTTTTTCTATTTAATTATTTAATTCCTACTTCATGCGGTGTATTGTCATAGTAAGTGAATCGTGATGTAGATCACTTGCTGACCCAAATCGCAGAAAAATAACGTATAGTAGTTTCCGACATCTGCTTACGCCTGCGTTGCGGATTATTTGCAGTTGGTATGTAATAAATAAAATACTAAACAAGATTGCCTGTCATGCCATTTTTATGAAATGAGTGAACAGTTTTGGTATCTGACTCGCTTTCACTCGTCAGATACCAAACCTGTTCACTCATTTCATAAAAATGGTATGACAGGAAGCTTGTTTAGTATTCTATATATATTAAATCTGGTCTTTCCTTATTTGGCAATACTCAGATCATATTTGAAACATTTATATTAGCATGAATTAGATTTAACATAGTTTCGAAAAACAACAACTTCTGTAGATGGTGTTTCAGTATAGTTTGGCATACGTAGTTTTCTTTCCATATTTGGCAGTATATATATCAACCGAACATTACGTAAGCATTATAAACGCAAGAGGTTATGTTGTCTATGTTGTCTATCTTTCAATGTGATGTCATTGATTAAAATGAACGTAGTGTACTCCGCGTAACGTAACCATAAAAACTATAGAGTTGGCAATATGACAAGATGATTGTGTCATAATACAGCAAATAGATGCTAGAATTAATTCAGAATAAATTCATGAGTGTTTAACGACATCCCAGCACGAATTACTTCAGACTTTATTAGTGAAAGTGCATTTCCACGTATCGTAAATATATAATTTTTTCACCTATATATGCATATATAATAGTTTGTGTGTCTCTCTCTCTCTCTCTCTCTCTCTCTCTCTCTCTCTCTCTCTCTCTCTCTCTCTCTCTCTCTCTCTCTCTCTCTCTCTCTCTCTCTCTCTCGTTTTTATTTTTTCTTACACACCCGTTGGTGAGAACGCCATGCGTTATTATTTTTTTATAACACATGGTTGTTTACACATGTACATGGAAATCGATTACATTGTGACGTATAGTTAACCTGACAATCATGGGTCTGTGACGCGTAAGTTAGCTACAAGTGCAACGGCTGTAAATAACTTTTAGTCGAAAAAGATGTTAACATTTGCATAAAACCTGGTTTTTGAGAATATGTAAGGAATAGAATAATACATTCGTGTCCGTTAGATACAATTTATCTCACAACTCGTTGTTTAAAAACGTATCAAACTCGCTTTCGCTCGTTAGATACATTTTAAAACAACTCGTTATGAGATAAATGGTATCTAATGGCCAATCATGTATTATTCTCTACGTATACCATATAAACTGTTTTAAGGATACAAATTTTAAGAAAATCATAGAGATGGGTAGGCGGAATGAGATGTATGGGTAATCTTAGGTTCTCTTTTCAATTTATCACTGGTTAGTCTACTAAATCTATATGTCCTCTTTTCGTACTGCCCCTACATATTTTACAAGCCTGTCTCTAAGCCTGTTTTTAGGTGATGTACTAATCATTTGTTGTGTAGCCTGATAAATCTCGAAATATTTCTGCACTGTTGTTTTTGAGAACACAATTCCGATACATTATGCTTTTAAGGTGTATACTACTAAATTAATCCTATAGACGACAATAGTAACATATGTGGCTAAATCCCTTACCTGGAGCGTATCAATCGACATAAACGCCACGGATATAAATACTACCACCCCTCACCCTTAAAGTGAATTGGGGGTCAAGCTGCTCATTTCTAAGATAACGGGTAGCGGCTATGACTACCCTAGTTCCGCACAAAATTCGAGTACTTTTTTTTTTACAGGTACCCCATACATGTTTCAAGCACAAGATTACTTGACACAGTTGTACTAGATGAAATAAAATTGCGTACCGTACAATGTTTTGCCTAGATGAAACTATTTTTTTTATTTTACAACCAACACACTCACATTTATCAGCAATCACAGGACTTGTGGTGTTCACTTCTCTATCAAACGCTGGGTGCACCTCGAACTTTGACCCAACCGGACGTTATTTGGTTTAGTACTACCTTTAATGAAAAGCGTTTGTTTTACCTTCATGGTTTGCTTGACTGAAACATATGTTATTGCTTTTGAAAAATAAATGGATTAGGCACAAGTTTTACAACGTCATAGGCCTTCTTCTAATACATATACTTCGTGACAATAATATATTTATGCAATTTAAATATGAACAGAAATGAATATTATTGAAAGAGACAGAGAGAGAGACAGAGAGAGAGAGAGAGAGAGAGAGAGAGAGAGAGAGAGAGAGAGAGAGAGAGAGAGAGAGAGAGAGAGAGAGAGAGAGAGAGAGAGAGAGAAATAAAGGAAGGGGAAGGAAGGAAGAAGGAAAGAAAGAAAAGAAGGTTTGCTTCAGTCAAAACTCAAACCTAAAGTGATGGCCTCCGGTTCCCATGAGTTTGATTTATTTAAACTGTTTAAATTATTTTTAATGAAAATGGCGTTTTCGCAGGCTTTAAAATTTTATTATTGCTTAGAAAAGGGCATTCTCGCGCATAAAAATTAAAATATCAGAAAATTCCGGAAATTTGTTTTCCATTAGGTTGGTCGCCCTATAAACATAATGTTATCAGCGTTCATATTGTTGCGTGGAAAGAAAAAAACCCGTTCCCTGTCACCTTGGCGTCTTCGTGCACTCTATTGACATTTGGTCTGTACAAAATATCGTCATAATTATCAGGCAAAGCCATTAGTTTGTTAAGAGGAAATCACACTGGCTATTGGGCAATGAATAAAACATTAAACCTGGCTGGTAAGTGTGAGAAAAACGCTGTTCTAATTGGGTGGAAGATGGAGAGGCTTCATGTGTGAGAAACAAAGTTTCGTTTCTGTCATGGACGGAGGAGTTGGTGTGAGCACTTGCGCCCACGACAAGCGTGTGCCTTACAACAGCTTGCTCTGAATTTGCACGTAAAACCCTGAGACAAGACAAGACAAGACATGAATGAATGAATGAATGAATGAATGAATGAATGAATGAATGAATAATTGAATGTTTAACGACACCCCAGCACAAAAATACACATCGGCTATTGGGTGTCACAAATGTTAAGTATATGAAAATATTATTTATATATATTTTTGTAAAACCACAGAAGACAAGACAAGACAAAAGTTTTATTGGCTGGAAGACAGGCAGTTTGTAAGAAGAGATAAAGTTAAAGTCTGTTTTTGTTTTTAAAAAAAAGAGAAAGTTTGTTTTGTTTAACGACACCACTAGAGTACATTGATTTATTAATCATCGGTTATTGGATGTCAAACATTTGTTAATTTTCACATAGTCATAGAGAGGAAACCCGCTATATTTGTTTTTCTTAGCAAAAGATATTTTTTATGCACCATTACACAGACAGGGTAGCACATACCAAGGGAAAGTGCATAAAAAATAGTTGAATCCAGTATTAACATCTGCTGAATATTATATTAATAACCCATCACAGTGTGCTTTGCTAACAGTTAACAACTTGTTTCGTCTTATTATCATCATCATCATCATCATCATCATCATATCATCGCTCCCCCCCCCCCCCCCCCCCCCCCCCGACTTATGTATCAACGTCCGTAGTAATACAAAATGTGCTATCCGGTCTTTATATATATATTTATATATATTTGCTTGTCCATTTTCATTATAATCGTAATCACTCACTTTAATATTTTTTTCGACATAACAGCTGTTCGTTACAATTATTTATATATATTCAACAGTATTCTAATCATCGTGATCACCTGCTGTCTATATATATATATATATATATATATATATATATATATATATATTCAACAGGATTCTAATCATCATAATCACTTGCTGCCTACAAATTCGACATAGCAGCTGTTCGTTACGGGGAGAGGCGTATCCCAGTGGTACAGCGCTCGCTTGGTACACGGTCGGTTTTGGATCGATCCCCGTCAGTGGGCCCATTGCACTATTTCTCGCTCCAGCCAGTGCACCACAACAGGATTCTAATCATTGTAATCACTTGCTGTCTAAAAATTCGACATAGCCGTTGTTTGTTTCCGTTTACTTGATAATTCTAATCTATAACAATTATTACCGATTTTCGTTTCAGCAATTCATGTTTCAGAAATTCTCTTTTGACTTGTTTTTAGTCTCGTCATTTTGATTTCAATATTCGCTATTAGATTATTCGGCATTCCGTGGATCTAGAAATAAACTAAAATCGTTTAATCTGAAATCGAACCACGTCTACGCAGAGTTAACAGGTTTTCGTCTAGCTATTGCGTGCGCTGAGTTTGCGCAATCTGGGATTAAATTAAAAGAGTTTGGCGGAACTACATGCACGCCACTGACATTTCCTAAAAAGAAAATTCTTAGTATGTCAGTTCGTATCGAGTTTGGAGCATTTAACTGCCAATCCATTACCGTTTAAATTTAAATTTAAACACTCCCTCTCCTTCAAATTTAAATTTAGATAACCCCTCTCCTGCAAATTTAAATTTAGACTCTCCCTCTCCTTCAAGTTTAAATGTAGACTCTCCCTTTCCATCAAATTTAAATTTAGATACCCCCTCTTCTTCAAATTTAAATTTAGATACCCCCTCTCCTTCAAATTTAAATTTAGACTCTCCCTCTCCTTCAAACTTTTAAATTTAGACTCTCCCTCTCCTTCAAACTTTTAAATTTAGACTCTCCCTCTCCTTCAAACTTTTAAATTTAGAGTCAGAACACAGTATTAAAGGCTCGTCGTCAGACTCCTCTTCGGGTAGCTTGTCTATTAGGATATTTCTCGTTCCAGCCAGTGCACCACAACTGGTATATCAAAGTCCGTGGTATTTGCTATCTCTAAGACTATGTGTCCAATAGCCGATGATTAATAGATCAATGTGCTTTTGGCATACAGAGGGACGTATCTCCAAGGTGCAAGAAAAGCGTTCGATGTTGCCTCTCGTCGCACTAAACTCTCTATGACTGAGTTACATCTGGTAGCAAGCAGTGCCGGATTAGCAACGTAGTAGATGTAACAAGCCCTGCGGATCAACTCTGATGGTGAACCGCAATTAGAGCCTATTTTACTTTTGTAACTATTGGTAGTCTATCTCCGGCTGTTTATCGCTCCAGCCAGTGCACCACGACTGGTACATCAAAGGCCGTGGTATGTGCTATCCTACCTATGGGATGGTTCATATAAAAGATCATTTGCTGCTAATCGAAAAGAGTAGCCCATGAAGTGATGACATCGGGTTTCCTCCATCTATTTGTGTGGTCCTTAACCATATGTCAGACGCCATACAACCGTAAATAAAATGTGTTGGTGTGCGTCGTTAAATAAACCATTTCCTTCCTTCATTCTCTTAGAAGTATGTGTGTGTGTGTGTGTGTGTGTGTGTGTGTGTGTGTGTGTGTGTGTGTGTGTGTGTGCGAGCGCGTGTTTGTGTGTATTTCTCACTATGTAAGCATAATCTAAGTGTATGGTTTGTCCGTGGGGGGTGGGGGGGGGGGGGGGGGGTGAATTGGAGGAGGACGTTTCTGAATATGCTTCCATTTTGCCACGAACCCCGCGGCTGGATAATCTGGAACTGGTAGGAAGCGGTTGACAGCGATAGATATTGATATTTCAGTCACACTCCGACTGATAATTAGATGATGATTGTTGATAACACTTTACCACACAATCAGATCGACAAGAAATTATTTGAAAATCTGCCAACCAAGCGTGTATCAAACAGAATTATCGGCCCAGGTTATTGCTGGATTTTCACTGTTAGGTACTGATGTTCTGGTACCAGCATTCTAGATACATGAAAAGTCTTTGCAAATATGATGGCAATGAAAGGTGTCAGGCCATGAAATAAACTGCGTAATGTAACTATGAAAATGGTACTTCTAATACACTGGCATTAGTTTGCTGCCATGTAACATGTTTTCGACAGTGGAGCCTTTTTTACAACTAAAATTACATATAATGTACGCTCTCGTGTTTAGAAGATAGATGGCTGGCTGGCTGGCTGGATGGCTGGCTGGCTGGATGGATCGGTGGATGAATAGATAGATAGAATGAATTTTGTATAGATAAAATGAATTTTTAGTTACCATAAACATTAAGACGATCGGAAACACTCTGGATATACTGATAGTGACATTCTAAATAAGAAACCGTATTTAACATATACAGTGAAACCCATCTAAACCGGACACCCTTGGGACCAAGTAAAATGTCTGGTTTTAAGAGGTATCTGGTTTAGAGAGGTTAAGTTCTTTACTGGTTTTTAAGAAAGAACCATGAAAATTGTTCCGGTTTTGAGGGAATTCCGGTTTTAGAGGGTCCGGTTTTGAGAGGTTTCACTATACATGGCATGTATAAGTTTGGTGGTTTAAAAGGCTCTGTTAGTCGGAAACAGCACTGGCAGCGACACAGGACGAACCAAACGAGGAAGTGCTCGCCAGTGATAAATAATGCAGTGTCAGCATGTTGTCTTTTGTGTTAGTTTTGTATTAGCGGCTGACTTGATGTCGGCCTTTCAATAATTCATCTACTCCATGGCTCGTCTCTACTGGCTTGTTTTGGTTTTCGTTTTGTTTTGTGGTTTTAGAGATTTTTGAGGTGGGTTTTTTTGTCAATCAGTTAAGCAACATTTATGTTTTACTATATTTATCTAAAGTTTGTTTTCTTTAACGACACCACTAGAGCACATTGATTAATTAATCGTCGGTTATGTGTGTGTGTGTGTGTGTGCGCGCGCGCACGCGCGCGCTCGCGCCGTCGGTAACCGGACGCTTATTGCTATGTCTGAGTCTGTGTTGCAATAAAATGTATTAACACGTTCTGTATTTGTATTCATATATGTACCAAGCAATACATTCCTATTATTTTTATCCTCCTGTTAACCATATTGTCAAAATCAGAATATGTCTGTTCCTCTTACGCCATGGCATAGCGGCCTGAGTGTAATAAAGTTATCTTTGTTCTGTTCTGTGCTGCTAATCACTGATTGTAGAAGAATACATCCTATTCCTGCGTTCAGAGATAGCGAGCAACGCTAACGTTCGCAAACAATTTGATTTATTCCAGGCTACGGATTTTCGAAGTTATATTAGTCCAACGATATCGAAAAACCATCGTAAGATATAAAGTCACTACAACATACGCCACAGTGACGTCACAAAAGTCACTACAACATGCGTCATAGTGACGTCATAGTCGTCGATGGTTTTACGATGTCATAGAGCTAAGACAGTTTCGAAAATATGGCCTCTGAAGCGATCGTTCGGTTAAAGGGAAGCGCATAACATAAAAAGCGCTTGTCTGACTATCCTGAATTTGCTGTCATTGTAACATATTTACGACTAACGGAGCCTTTTTGCTGATTAAAATTACATATTAAAGATATTTTCTTCTTTAGAATCTCAGTGTCTGTATAAACAAGGTGTTTGTTGTCGTCCTAAATGCTTATAGTAGCCCTGACTGGACATTACCTTCCAATACTTTTGTACGTACAGACCAATATATATTATGAATTATAATGAAAAATGAATGCTAGAAACATTAGGTCACGACCGCAAACACATTGGGTATACAGACACCTGTATTGTAAACAATAAAATGTATGTAATATGTAATTTTAGTCGCCAAATGAAAAGACTGTTAATCGGAACAATTTACAATGGTTGCCAACTCTAGACAGTCCCTTTAACTATTTGACGTCAATCTCTATATAGTTTATAACTGGTATTGGAAGAAAACGAAATCTCAGACAACCTTGTCCATCCCTTTTGCAACCTCGGCGTTTCATAATTATTTTCAAAAACCTGTGACTCAGACGAAATCTTTCTTATTATATTTGTATCTTTTATCTGTGTTGAAAGGCACTCGAAATTCTGAAATCTGTGAGCCATCTGTATAATAACCGGTGTCTCCCCCGGGAAGACAGTTAATTAGCCGTGGCCCTTGGACAAGACAATATGCCACTCACTATCGCCACGTGTGCTTATCGTCTTCGCAACTGAGATTTCGGCTCCTCGCTTTCTTTGAATGACGCGGGGTTTGTCGGCTTAAAAGCGGGATCGATAAAATCATATTTTTGTGTTACTGAATTAGGTAGTTGTGTAAAACTGAAAATGCCTCGAGCTAAATCAATATTTTATTTAATGTAGTATTGATGGTCGATGAGTTTCCATTTGCCACTGTTTTCGGTCGCAAGATTGGCGTGAGTCATGTGTGGAAGTGTTTACTTCCAGGTAGAAAGTTTTTTTTTGTATTATGTGTTACAAGAAAATACTAAACGTAGAGTTTGGGAAGGATGGGTGGAGAAAAAAACCCCGGAGAAAGAGTTAAAGTTAAAGTTTTATTTAATTAACGACACCACTAGAGCACACTGATTTATTATAGTAATCATAGACTATTGGATGTCAAACATTTGGTAATTTTGACATATAGTTTTAGAGAAGAAACCCACTACATGTTTACATTAGTAGCAAGGGATCTTTTATATGCACCATCTGACAGACAGGATAGCACATACCACGGCCTTTGATATACCATTCATGGTGCACTAGCCAGAAGAAGAGAGAGGGAAGATTGGAACACAGTTCTTATTTAATAAACACCAAACCGCCATATATACCACTTAACACCGAAGTGGCTATATACGTCTACGTCTAATGAGGTAGGGCTATCTTCGCGGCAGTCGTATTATTATTTTTTTTATTTTTTTATTTATTATTATTTTTTTTGTTTTTGTTAGACCCCATCTAGTAAAATAATACTTACATTGCCTTCAGTTATAAAAATTAAATAAGTGCCAGCAGACTGGTAATTAATTCTGTTCTAGTGTCACCTTATTCTTGCAGGTTTTATTGCAGGTAGTTTCTAACATTTTGTCAGTCGAATTTGTCAAAGTCTTGTACAAGGTGGGCATTTATGCGAACTACCGTAATGTATGGGCATTTCACCAGGATTCGTTATGCGTTGGTTCGTAACAATAATTGTCATCTTGTCCCCTCTAGACAATACTTGTCATTTTGACCCCTCTAGACAATACTTGCCATTTTGTCCCCTCTAAACAATACTTGTCATTTTGTTCCCTCTAGACAATACTTGTAATTTTGTCCCTCTAAACAATACTTGTCATTTTATCCCCTCTGGACAATAATTGTGATTTCATTCGCTCTAGACCAATAAATTTAAAAACATGCAATAACAACGACACTTTTACAACTGAAGAAACTGTGTGTGTTTTGTTTTCCTTACAATATGTACCGAAAAAAAATTCTGTTATATACTGACCCTTAAGTAATTTTGTTGAGTATATTTTGCTCCTGGGATTTTTTTTTCTTCCATCATATGACACTTCAGCCATGAGAATGTGGCCGTCGTGAAAATATTTTTCTTCACAATAGCGATGGAAGCAGTGCTGCATGTGTACCGTGTCTATCGAGTTTGCCCGCGCATGCGCAGGTCTGGCCCCAGCGGGGAGCGGCGGTCTGGTGGCTGTTAATTAACTCCTCAATACATCATGTCATTTGTAAATCTGTGATCGAAGCCGGATAACTCCATCAAGACTTGGAGAGTCGCTCTTGCCCAGATTAATGTTGGGCATGATGGGAGCGATTACGGCGAGGCATGAAAAACACACACCCCGAAAACACATCATCAAATTGTAGAGGCCGCAATCGTGGGCCGCTTGCGATCTCCATCAAGCGTAATAAATTCCCATACAGCTGATGGGTCGGACATAAAGAGCGATATTGATTATTTTCATTTAAAGTATTTAAAGATCGACGCCATTAGCTACAACCCGAGCCAGGAATACAATCGCCAGTGGCAATTTTTCCACAGCCTCGTTGACCTAGGTTATCGGCGGCAACTTGCAGTAGGACCGAGACTGAAGGAAGAGTGATCACCTGTCCTGCCAGAGGTCGCGGGATCGATCTGGCTCAAGAGACCGATTGGCGTGGGTTTCTTTTCTTTTTTAATAATCAGTTCCAATGTGTGGTTTGCGACAAAATCCCATAATAAAAGGCTAATGTCTGTGTGTTTGTCAAGAGGAGAGTGTCATAACAAACCACTTGCTCTTACTCTTTATAGAAATAAGAGAAGTCTGCTTGTCAGGGAAATGTGTCTTCTGTTTTATCAACTTACTTAATGTCTCATATCCAAGGCGTACTGTCCTGTGTCCCGATTTGTACACTAACGACTACCATGAATTAATCTTGCATCTTATACTAGGCTCAGACTACTAACTGCCACGACAAAGGTGGCCACCTTTCTGCTGTTATGTCTTCTACGACTATCCTGTTGTTAGTTTGAGCGCTCTTACAACTCAATTTTTGTCGTATACGACTTCTACGACCGATTAGTTGTTATTCTGAGTGCTCCCATCGTCAGTTGGCAGTTGGGGCAATTACAACGCAACCGCCGAGTTGGCCAACTTCGTCGTGACAGTTGACAGCATCAGAAAAGTCGTTGAATATAAATACAAAATATATCGGTTTTTTGTTCCTGTTTTTTGGTGTGTGTGTGTGTGTGTGTGTGTGTGTGTGTGTGTGTGTGTGTGTGTGTGTGTGTTTCTAAATACTGGTACTGAATTTTAATATAGTAATTTTCCAAGTTGGTTTATTTGTTTGATTGTTGATGTTGTTGTTTGTTTGTTTGTTTGTTTGTTGTTTCTTTGATGTCGTTTCTTTGGGTGTTTTTATTATTGTTTTGGCAGAATCTTTCATAGTCGTATATCTCTTTTGTATTAAAGTTTTATAAATTCAAACTCGTTTCTTTGACTACGTTCGAAAGTGCATATCTCTAGAGCGTAAATCTAAAAGATATTAGCAGCATGCATGCATATTAGTCTTGGTTGAGCTCACAAATCAATTACGTTTTTTGTGCGCCAATGAGCATTACATGACACCTTCACTTCACATTCAGTTGGCTGAAGACATACTGCAGGAAGAAAGGTCGTGTTTTCGCCGTCTCAACCTCATTGAAGACGAGTGTCACGTACTGCTTAATGCCCATTACATGTATATGCTGACTACCCACTGTAGAATAGTACTTTTTAATTATAAGAACTTCATCCACATGCAGAAAGTATGTTCCATCTTGTCCTGTCCCGATATATCATAGTTCTTAAAAAACAACTGCCATAGCATTCTCAAACATAGAAAATCCCTTTTATATACTATGAGATGATTCATGTTTATATCTTGTTGTTTTATTTGTGCTTCCAATGTTTTAAGTGTTCTATATTTGGTTTGTTTTTAGATACTTTTAGCGAGTAGTCTCTCGTAACTCAGGATAAAGTGGCTCATTACAATTTTATTGTTTGTATTGATTGTATGTATACTGCATTTTATATTCGTTTGTAACGAGGTGAGATTTTAATAAACTGTATGTCTATCTGTCTGTATGTCTATCTGTATGTCTGTTTGTCTACGAGTCTTTCATAAACACCAATCACAAAACTACGTTCAACGTCAAAACGCAATTCGTGTTTAGCTATTAATGTAGGTCTTATTATTGTTTGATGTATGCGTCAGATGGGACGCAGTGTGAATGTGATCTCTCGTCTGTTAAACCGTGTTATGTGCAGCTATGCGGATGTCGGTCGTATGTATTATTTGATAAACGAGCCATGAGAGACACGCCCCTGTGCAAGCACCAGAAACAGGTCACTGCTGGGATGTACGTAGATACATAATTTGTCCCATTCTGTTAGAGAAATATTCCCGAGATTATAATTCTTTAGAATATCTTTCTTTTATCTGTAACGTTGTATGGTCGCGGGTCCTTCTGTCTTATAAAGGTATAAACACACTGAAAACGTCAAAAAGTGCAATTTCTTAAGAGGGTAGGCGAACAAAGAAATCCAATTACTGTTAAATCATTTACTTTCAAGAGCTTAAATTTTCGTTGTTTTGCTAAAATACACATTTTGTTGTATTCTTAAATTCGTTGATTGCATTTTTAAACGATTTACACAAAGATTAGACCACCACGAATAAAAGTGATTTCACAGTGAAGCGCGCGATTTTATATAATAGTAATGATCTTAGTTTTTTGCATTGTTTATTGCATCCAGAAATAGCATTCTGTATGTAAGCCATATCTAAACTTCTCCTTTGTCAAAGTTTTCAAAACGGAAAAAGAAAACACATGTATTATTATAGAAGTCAAGCATAAAAGGAATGCTTTATAAAACTATTTGACCCTTTAAATCAATCGATAAAATTCGACAAGTGTCGCTTTTCTTTTTAAATTCTGGATACACCCATAATTTAGTTGTGTCTATTTGTAAGCAATATAGTTAGCTGCTACCATTGTGATGGCATATTTGACATTAAATTAAAATAAAAGCAATTTACTTTACTTTAAATGCAATTTATTCGACATTCCGCCGTTGGTGTGAAAACAAATATCGCTTGCTAACCATTTTAACGCAGACGAAAATTGCAACTGCATTTCAATCGCGTCAGTGTGTAAATACCTTACTAAGACTGCTCTCTTCCGCAACATCTCCACCCCCATACACGGAAAGCGGCCTTCGTGCAATTACGACGTGTTAACCTTTATTGTAACAAAATAAAATTACAAATTGTCATTACATTTTTATATCAGTTATGCTGTATTATTTGTGCTAATAGGCCACATGGCTTCATTTAAGCATTAACATGGGTACATTGTGGTGTCGTTAAACAAAACACCTTCTGAATTTAACTTTGCATTGGAGGCTAAACTGTTTTTGCTTCACTGACTTCTCTATGAGCTGGGGCATTTCTCTTTGAGGCTGATCTTCGTTTGGGTGACATTTTGTTGTTGTCGTTTTGTTTTTCTTTACAATATGAAAACCAAGAGTTTATAAATTTGTGAAATAATTTTCTGTTTGGACAAAAAACGCGCCTGCATGACAGGCTCCAAAGTTTAAAAGGAAGCGACGTGGCACACTGTGCATTATGGGAATCATTATGATACACAAATTGAGGGGCCCAAAACAGGGAGGCTCGGTACGGGTTGCAGGCGTTCCTTAAATAAATGGTGGGGTTTTTTTCTCAGATAATGGGAAAACCCCCCCACTTAAATTTAACTTTGTATTGGAGGTTAAAACGTGTGCTGTTGCATTAACAAACGTCTCACGTATGGTGATCTTGTTACTGTTATGGTGTCTGCTGGTATACCTTTCTCCCAATACATTACCAAGGTGTATTGCATGCGACTAGATTAATTGATGTGGTTAATTTCCCCGTTCTGAACACTGTGGTGTAAAGTCTTCACTCATGGGACAAGAGACCTATAACGCCTGGTCCGTACTTATGCAACATTAAAGACACGAGGCTTTACTAACGTGTTGACCATACAAACAACGCGTGATTAAACACCAAAAAGGTGGCTAAAATGTCGAATCTGGACATTAAATTTTTATATTAACGTTCTCTGGGTTTCACGCTGCATGTTTACATTATACAATGCTTAACTTAATGTTTGTTTTGTGCAACGGCATCACTAAGAGTGCAATGGTATTGGTTAATTAATCATCAGCTGTTGGGTGTCAACCATTTTATTATAAATCTAACACAATTTTCAGAGGAAAAACCTGCTACAGATACCGACCTCGGTGGCGACATGGTTAGGCCATCGGACATAAGGCTGGTAGGTACAGGGTTCGCAACCCGGTACTGGCTCCCACCAAGAGCGAGTTTTAACGACTCAGTGGATTGGTGTAAAGCCACTACATCTCCTTTCTCTCACTAACAACTAACCACTAACAACTAACCCACTGTCCTGGACAGACATTCCAGGACAGCGTGCTTGAATTGAATATGTGTGTGTTGGGTGGTAGTGGATGCAAAACCAGTTAATGTTAAAGTGCGTTTTGTTTTACGACCCCACTAGAGCACATTGACTTATTAATCATCGGCTACTGAATGTCAAGCATTGGTAATTTTAACACATAGTCTCAGAGTGGAAACCTGTAACAATTTTCCGTTAGCAGCAATGCATATTTTATATGCACCTTCCCACAGACAGGACAACACATAACATGACCTTTGGTATACCAGACGTGAGACACAGGTTGGGACGTAACCCCCCCCCCCCCCCTCCCCTTAAAAAACACCTAGGTCCGCCGACACTGCAGCAAAATGTTTTTAAGTGAAGCGAGTGATGTGGTTCATGCTTGGTGGATATAACTGTTTCATTTATAGTTATTTTCGTGCATGTATCCAATTAAGATTAAAGCACGCTGGGTTAGTGGTTATTTGTTAGTGTTTAGTAAGAGAGAAATCTACGCATGCTAAATTCTCTCTGGGTGGGAGCCGGCACCGAGAGGCGAATCTAGTTTTTGCGCCTAACTTTAAATAAATAGGATACATGGTAGATAACTATGGTATCAATGAAATGGTCTGCGAACGCTCGTCCTAATGAACGCACATTTGGGCATGCAAATTACCTACCAGGGCCTAGTTGTTCAAAACATACTTAAATTCACCATTAGTTAGTCTAATATCTTTTAAGTATTTTTGCACAGATACAAAATAATCTTTAGATTTGATTACATATGGATACCTTTTGTTTTTTCAAAATCAAGGACTGAATCAATACAAATAATAATTGAAGATGTCATCTTGAAACTTGATTTAGATTTTGAGCACTGATTCAGTTAACTAACGTTTGAACAACCGGCCCCTGGACTGTTTGCCCTGGACAGGGATTAATGGCTTACTTAGGAACCCGTGTGCGTCGCATCATTTAGATCTTGTCCTACGCATACCGATTGCTCTTTCCCGCTGACAGCACAGCACTTATCGCGGTCTTTCATTATTAAAGGTCTCTCCCTGCCTTTCGGTACCTACTAATCATCAATCTCGATGGTGTGACAAATGCGCCATCGAGGCCGGTTGTGGAGGTATTCTTTGACTTGCAGGCTCCGTCAATTTATCTTTCGGACAGAGTTATCTATCTCCCAAGGGAGCTAACTAATGAGTTCCAACAGATTGAAATGATTGTTTTGCTGAGGGCTTTTTTATGTCACTCTGTTCCAGACGACTTGCTTCGTTTGTTTGAGTGCTTGGATATTAGTAGCGTATGTGTTTAATGATTTACGACACCAGTGTATGCGCTATTGTTGGTATTGGGTCTAGCTTTAATGTGAGTTCTGCCGGGTAAATGCGTTTTCGCTGCCTGCTGGGACACGCGTCCAGGAGAAATCCACGATGCCTGAAAGTTGTGTATGTCAGTTTGTATTGATGACATTTGAGTAAAGGAATTTACGGCATCACACAGCGACTTTGCCTAACCGAAGAGTTAAAAAGTTGTTTTTGTTTAACGATACCACTGGAGCACATTGATTTATTAATCATCGACTATTGGATGTCACATATTTGGTAATTTCCTAAATTGCCTAACCCAAGATGCTAATAACTTACTGCTTTATAAAAACAAAACGATTTTAAGTAATTTGTGGATTTTTGTTTTAAACATCAATGCCATCTTTGTCACACAACATAGAAGTGGCTATATGCACGGCGGCCGTGGTCAATAGACATCGGCAACGTTTGTCACACAACATAGAAGTGGCTATATGCACGGCGGTCGTGTATATCGCTCGGTTAATGATGACTGGTTGTCTATTCAGCAGCTTTGGAGAAGAGCCCAGTGCAATACCACCATACCCCAGGTAAACATACACCAAACATTAGTATAATGGATTTAAATCCAGTTTTGGAGAAGAGCCCAGTGCAATACCACCATACCCCAGGTAAACATACACCAAACATTAGTATAATGGATTTAAATCCAGTTTTGCACGGCGAACTTGGTCTGAGGCTAGTAGATATTTGGTTCCTGCCCTAATACGCGTCCAAACCCCAGATTTATTGCATTTTTCGGTCTCATTGACAGGATGTGAGCCTGGCCTCATACACGGACCAAAAGGAAGGAAAGGAATGTTTGTTTAATCACAATTCAGCACTCATTAAAATATGACCATTTGATCTTGGGTCCAATACTGTAGATCTTGGGTCCAACTCATTAAAATAGGACCATTTGGTGTCTAACATAGTATAGATCTTTAGATCTTGGGTCCAATACTGTAGATCTTGGGTCCAACTCATTAAAATAGGACCATTTGGTGTCTAACATAGTATAGATCTTTAGATCTTGGGTCCAATACTGTAGATCTTGGGTCCAACTCATTAAAATAGGACCATTTGGTGTCTAACATAGTATAGATCTTTAGATCTTGGGTCCAATACTGTAGATCTTGGGTCCAACTCATTAAAATAGGACCATTTGGTGTCTAACATAGTATAGATCTTTAGATCTTGGGTCCAATACTGTAGATCTTGGGTCCAACTCATTAAAATAGGACCATTTGGTGTCTAACATAGTATAGATCTTTAGATCTTGGGTCCAATACTGTAGATCTTGGGTCCAACTCATTAAAATAGGACCATTTGGTGTCTAACATAGTATAGATCTTTAGATCTTGGGTCCAATACTGTAGATCTTGGGTCCAACTCATTAAAATAGGACCATTTGGTGTCTAACATAGTATAGATCTTTAGATCTTGGGTCCAATACTGTAGATCTTGGGTCCAACTCATTAAAATAGGACCATTTGGTGTCTAACATAGTATAGCTCTTTAGATCTTGGGTCCAATACTGTAGATCTTGGGTCCAACTCATTAAAATAGGACCATTTGGTGTCTAACATAGTATAGATCTTTAGATCTTGGGTCCAATACTGTAGATCTTGGGTCCAACTCATTAAAATAGGACCATTTGGTGTCTAACATAGTATAGATCTTTAGATCTTGGGTCCAATACTGTAGATCTTGGGTCCAACTCATTAAAATAGGACCATTTGGTGTCTAACATAGTATAGATCTTTAGATCTTGGGTCCAATACTGTAGATCTTGGGTCCAACTCATTAAAATAGGACCATTTGGTGTCTAACATAGTATAGATCTTTAGATCTTGGGTCCAATACTGTAGATCTTGGGTCCAACTCATTAAAATAGGACCATTTGGTGTCTAACATAGTATAGATCTTTAGATCTTGGGTCCAATACTGTAGATCTTGGGTCCAACTCATTAAAATAGGACCATTTGGTGTCTAACATAGTATAGATCTTTAGATCTTGGGTCCAATACTGTAGATCTTGGGTCCAACTCATTAAAATAGGACCATTTGGTGTCTAACATAGTATAGATCTTTAGATCTTGGGTCCAATACTGTAGATCTTGGGTCCAACTCATTAAAATAGGACCATTTGGTGTCTAACATAGTATAGATCTTTAGATCTTGGGTCCAATACTGTAGATCTTGGGTCCAACTCATTAAAATAGGACCATTTGGTGTCTAACATAGTATAGATCTTTAGATCTTGGGTCCAATACTGTAGATCTTGGGTCCAACTCATTAAAATAGGACCATTTGGTGTCTAACATAGTATAGATCTTTAGATCTTGGGTCCAATACTGTAGATCTTGGGTCCAACTCATTAAAATAGGACCATTTGGTGTCTAACATAGTATAGATCTTTAGATCTTGGGTCCAATACTGTAGATCTTGGGTCCTGTAGATCTTGGGTCCAACTCATTAAAATATGACCATTTGGTGTCTAACATAGTATAGATCTTTAGATCTTGGGTCCAATACTGTAGATCTTGGGTCCAACTCATTAAAATATGACCATTTGGTGTCTAACATAGTATAGATCTTTAGATCTTGGGTTCAATACTATAGATCTTGGGTCCAACTCATTAAAATATGACCATTTGGTGTCTAACATAGTATAGATCTTTAGATCTTGGGTCCAATACTGTATATCTTGGGTTCAACTCGTTAAAATGGTAACAGCTGCAGTTACACAATGCCTTATTGTTCAAGACGTTTACAAATCTATATCATTGTGTTGCAATTAAAATCCCCCCATTGACCTGTTAGTACTGTACTGGGCGGAAGAGAGTAAAGGCGCCGCCACACGATACGAGTGCCTCGTACGAGAATAGTCGATTGCATAGCAACCGAAAAAATCGTATTGTTTGTCTTGTCACAATCGGCTATTCTCGCACGAGGCACTCGTATTGTATGGCGTCGCCTTTAAATCAATTTTGTTTGCTCGTCGCTTGTGTGTTGGTAAAACCCTAGATCAGCAAATGTACATATTATTATTGGTAACAAACTGAACTACGGTTAATTGGGCTTCTATGTTTTTTATGTGGAAGACACAATGACCTAGTGGTTATAGTCACGGGCTGTCAAATGAAAATGCGAATTAATAAGTGGGTTCGAATCCTGCCAGTTGACACTATGTTTTTTTTAAATATGTAGATTGTACAACCAATCTGTTATTATATTGTATTATATTGTGTTGTATTGTATTGTATTGTATTGTATTGTTGTAATCCACACTACACCTTAAACCTCCAGGTTGGGCAGACATATATGCAGGCAGGCAGATAATCAGACAACTAAGAAACACACACACGCACACACGCACACACACACACACGCACGCACGTACGCACGCACACACACACTCAAACACACACACATATTTCTATGTCTGTCTTTCATTTTTGTCTTGCCTCGTCGGCCGACTGAAATTCCTATAAACTGTTGTAAACTGAAACTGGTTTTAGAATAACATTACGACTTCCTCTCCGACGCTTATGACTAAGTCTCGACGATCGGGTCTGGAGGAAACATCTTGTCACAGTTCAGACCAATCTATCATTGGTTATTCACTTCGGTTAGCTGTTGGAAGTGATCGCGGTGTTATCAAACAGACACCATTAAATAGAGTCAGTGTTCCGTTACCATCATAAGAAATATTTCAATCTTAAATGAGATGTTTTTTATACTTGGATATCTTGTTTACTTTAGTTAAACAAAGTTGATTGTCAGTACGGCCATCATACGTGTATAGCTATTGAGTAACGGAATGTTTGGGAAAATTATGTCCATTGAGAAAGGTAGTGTCTGTTGCATCACTATTTGTCATCCTGTCTATGTCGAAGAAAAAGACAAAGATTTACCTAAAATGTAAATAACCTGATAGATACGCAGACATGTAAGCAAATGTTTAATCTCTCTCTCTCTCTCTCTCTCTCTCTCTCTCTCTCTCTCTCTCTCTCTCTCTCTCTCTCTCTCTCTCTCTCTCTCTCTCTCTCTCTCTCAACCGCCAAGGAAAAGATCACCCTCAAGCTCGACAACAGAACACTACCCCAAGTACAAAAAACAATTTTTCTAGGAGTGAAACTTGATGCACGTCTATCATGGAAACCACAAATCGAAGAAATGGTAGCAAAAGGAATCGGGAAGTTGGCCCTGCTGAAAAAACTCTCGGGAACACACTGGGGAGCTAATTCTAAGATACTCAAGACTATGTATACAGGAGCAGTCAGACCAACATTTGAATATGAAGCCAGCTCATGGGCAACCACAGCCAAGATACACACCAACAAACTGGACCGTGTCCAAAATGTTGGTTTAAGAACAATCCTTGGAACCATGGAACCTTGGAACTCCCATTACCACGATGGAAAAAAGAGCCGAAATTGAGCCTCTTCAGAGCAGAAGACAGGCAAAGCATCTTACCCATGCCAAAAAGATGAAGAGGCCGCCAGACTATCCACTACACAACTAACTCTCTCTGTCTGTCTCTCTGTCTGTCTGTCTCTCTCTCTCTCTGTCTCTCTCTCTCTCTCTCTCTCTCTCTCTCTCTCTCTCTCTCTCTCTCTCTCTCTCTCTCTCTCTTTCTCTCTCTCTCTGTGTCTCTCTACAAAAAGCTAATGGCAAAAACACAGAATGACTTGTTCCACCAATATTACCATATATTTAATGTCAACTTAAGTTATTTTCACCTAAATGAATAGATATAGCATTTTACATCGGACCTACCAGTAATACGTCATATCGATAAATAGCCTCGGCATATCCAAAATAACTCTCGAAATCAGTTTAAGAACACAAATAGAGCAGTGTATTTAAGATATGTTTGACGAGAATACGTCTTCCCTTTGCGTACACGACACAACGTTAGATCAGAATTAGAACCAACAACGTCACGAGAAGAACGTCATACGCTGGTGTGGGCCATCTTGTTTTTCTCCGTTTTGAAAGGTAGCAACATTTCTTGTTTTGAGACAGTACGAACATATGTTATTATTGTCGCTCATGGAAAATTACTTAGTCGAGTGGCGCCACGGGCTGAGCTCTACATGGAGCATTCTTGCAGGGCATTGCTCGGCTTGTAATTAGCCAGATCTATCTGCCGATGTCGTGCCTTTCAAGGACGAGTGTCGTGAAGCAGCATTACAGTAAATTACTTTCATATAATTATGTGCAGCGGCCTTGGTGGTGTTGTGCTTAATCCATGGAACTTAAAAGCTGGTAGGTAGTGGGTTCGCCGCTTGGTACCCGTAGGTCAGTTTTAATGGTTTTTATTGACCATTAACCTATTGTCCATAAGAGACATCCCAGACAGCTGATATGTATGTGGCCAGGACAGCGTGCTTTAACCTTATTTGGATATAATTACACACATTGTTTAAAAAAAAATGATGTGCTGTCCTACTGTCGATGATGTAGAAGTGTCATCATCCATCTCACTTTTGATAGGTTCTGATTTCGCATTGGTTTGATGTTCTAGTACCGGCTCCAAGTTAAAATGAATACAGGCCTATAAGGTACTGGCTGTAAGTCAAACTGAATACAGGCCTATAAGGTACTGGCTGTAAGTCAAACTGAATACAGGCCTATAAGGTACTGGCTGTAAGTCAAACTGAATACAGGCCTATAAGGTACTGGCTGTAAGTTAAAATGAATACAGGCCTATAAGGTACTGGCTGTAAGTCAAACTGAATACAGGCCTATAAGGTACTGGCTGTAAGTTAAAATGAATACAGGCCTATAAGGTACTGGCTGTAAGTCAAACTGAATACAGGCCTATAAGGTACTGGCTGTAAGTCAAACTGAATACAGGCCTATAAGGTACTGGCTGTAAGTTAAAATGAATACAGGCCTATAAGGTACCGGCTGTAAGTCAAACTGAATACAGGCCTATAAGGTACTGGCTGTAAGTCAAACCGAATACAGGCCTATAAGGTACCGGCTCCAAGTTAAAATGAATACAGGCCTATAAGGTACTGGCTGTAAGTCAAACTGAATACAGGCCTATAAGGTACTGGCTGTAAGTCAAACTGAATACAGGCCTATAAGGTACTGGCTGTAAGTCAAACTGAATACAGGCCTATAAGGTACTGGCTGTAAGTCAAACTGAATACAGGCCTATAAGGTACTGGCTGTAAGTCAAACTGAATACAGGCCTATAAGGTACCGGCTGTAAGTCAAACTGAATACAGGCCTATAAGGTACCGGCTGTAAGTCAAACTGAATACAGGCCTATAAGGTACTGGCTGTAAGTCAAACTGAATACAGGCCTATAAGGTACTGGCTGTAAGTCAAACTGAATACAGGCCTATAAGGTACCGGCTCTAAGTAAACTGAATACAGGCCAATAAAATACCGGCTCTAAGTCAAACTGAATACAGGCCTATAAGGTACCGGCTCTAAGTCAAACTGAATACAGGCCTATAAGGTACCGGCTCTAAGTCAAACTGAATACAGGCCTATAAGGTACCGGCTCTAAGTCAAACTGAATACAGGCCTATAAGGTACCGGCTCTAAGTCAAACTGAATACAGGCCTATTAGGTACCGGCTCTAAGTTAAACTGAATACAGGCCTATAAAATACCAGCTCTAACTCAAACTGAATACAGGCCTACAGGTTGTACTATACCAAATAAAATGCCATAGCCGACCATGTTAACGTTTGTGTTTAAAAACACTATATGCAATATATCAACCAAACTATGACCCATAAATATCAATACTACAACCCCTACCTCAAAGTATTAACTTAGGAAAATGGTACCTTGCATGGCTGATTTTCGGTATAACCAGATGTTTTTAGAACACACCTAGTTTCGCATAAAATTTGGGTACTTTTTTTTAAAGGTACCCCATACATGTTTCAAGCACAAGGCAACTTGACACAGTGGTACTAGATGAAATAAAATTGCATACATTTTAGCCCAGATGAAAGTAATTTATTTTACAACCAACACATTCACATTTATAACCAATCACAGGACTTGTGGTGTTAACTTCTCTATCAAAAGCTCGGTGCACCTCGAACTATGACTCAGCCGGAAGTTATTTGGTCATAACAACCTATAAACCTAGTGGGCATGTTTACACAGTGAGCAATAGACTGCACATTATATAGAGAATACAAGATGACTGGCCGTTACATACCATTGATCTTTACAATGAATTATTTCAGTACGAATTAGTACGTGTTAGATAAATTGTAAGGTATCTTGTATCAAACGAACAATAGTGCATTATTCTTTTTCTTACATATTCTCAAAAAGTAGGTTTAAAAGAAATTTAAACCAAATTTACAACTGTAATATGCTAGTGAACTTTCGCTAGGAATATACCAACCATAAGTCATGATAAACAATGTATGCGACATATGACAATTGAAATTATGCTGTATATATGTCCCATACATCACACCAATGAGGAATATCTATAATTAGATGTCATCCACCAAATACAATATATGCATTTGTTTTGCTTGACGTATGTTTTTCCAAAAATCCCTAGCCTAGATTATTAGTATATTTATAGTTCTTCTGAGCCTTTATGAACATTGTTTTTGTAAATATTTCAATTTTATTTGACGGAAAAAGAAAAGTGTTTTGGAAACAACAAAACAAACCCACTGTTTTTGTGTGCAGTTTAAAACACAATCGGTTCAGAGATAGTTAGATTGTAGTGCATACAACAGTAAGAAAACAAACGACATTCACTGCTGGGAAGGACTATAGAGTACAATTCGCGCTTATCCAGGTATTATGTACGTCATAGTGTTATTTGTTTTGGTAGCGTTAATTTCAGTGGACTGTGCGTATAGCAGCCAATCAGATGTCTTTAAATCGATCTTGCTGAATGGTGTCATATATCTCACACAGCGTCCTCTCTCCAACGGATTTGAGACAGTTACATCGATCATTGATATACCAGTCGTAAAGCTCTAAGAAACATGTTAACGGCGCAAATACTCCTTCAGACCAGTTGAACACAGGGTCAGTTATAACAAAACGCAATTTCATCAACTTAATTTGTACCTGTATCATTCGTTATTTTTAACGCATAGATGGGGACATTTATGATGCCAGGGGCTGGCATGCACAAATCTCAGCTGGAGATTCACAAACAACTGTGGTCATCGGCTATCCTTACTGTTACCGGAACGTACCGGAACTGGAGAGCAGTTAGGGGACGTAACTCTGCCTAATGTTTCTCGCTAATTTCTAAAGAGGCTATAGAAAGAATCGATAAAAATAATACTCCTATCTTACTGTGACATTTCTTAGTTTCTTTTCTTCTTTTCTTCTTCTATTGTATGTTTTATTTTTAGGTTTTTTGTTGTTGACTAAAAACAATAGTACTAGAAGGAGTGAAGCGAAACTGACTGACGCTAGTGTAATACAATGAGCCACTTACATAATTAAATTAGCAAATACAAGATAACAAATGTCATTAAATTATTCAGATTAAAATCATGTTCGTCTTGTCCTTGGTGGGCACGGAGAAAGTCTGAAAAGTAACATACGAGTATGGGGCCCGGTATCGTGTTAAAACGCGCATTCTCTGGAGCGCAAAAAGACTTATTTATTAATGCAAAACATTTGACTGTCTTCTGTTTATGAGGAGGTTCTAGCTCAGTCGGTAGAGAGCTCGCCTGAGGTGTTTTCGCAGGATCGAACCTCCCGGAGGAAAATTTTCTGATTTTTTTTTTTCCCGTTCCAAACGTCTGGTATATCATAGACCGTGGAATGTCTTGTCCTGTCTGTAGGAAAGTGCATATATAACGTCTATTGCCGCTAAAAATGTAGCGGGTTTTTTCAGAAGATTATGAGTCAACATTACCAGATTTTTGACATTCAGTAGCCGATGATTAATAAATCAATGTGCTCTAGTGGTGCCGTTAAACATAAACATATTTAACTAACTATTTTTATGAATGTTGGTTTCACGATAAAATGGAGGACCAAAAAAAACCCACCCTACGTCCGGATTATTGCCTCGTTTTCAAATCGATTCGACTTTAAAGGTAATTCGCTGTTAAAATGAAAGTTTTTCTCCGCGAAAACTGACAACAATACTTCTAGACATACAGAAAGAGTTAATCGTTTATGTGGTGAATTCAACTAAAGCGCTGCATGTTTTCTTCGCCAACTCTCGCGAGACTTTACACACAACGAGAATGCCGCTTGAGACCGCTGGCGGTAATGAACTCGGTGGCGCATGTGGCCAGGGTGTCATCTCTCTGGGGAACCACTTGGACAATATGTAATTTTTGCCTCAAGACGCACCTAAACGCGATCTTAGTAACCGATATTGATGAGTAAACGCCAGAATCAATCTCTAGAAGGATCTACGATGTTAAAAATCATTATTATGCGACTTTACAAATGAGAGACGTTTTTCCTGTCGTCTTGTGTAGATTTCTTCCCAATATTCGGATTTGTTGTTGAAGGAAAAACACAACCATTATTTATATAAAGTAAATTTTGTTTTGTTTAACGACACACCTAGAGCACATTGATATATTAATCATCGGCTATTGGATGTCAAACATTTGGTAATTCTGACTCGTCGTTAATAGAGGAAAGCCGCTACATCGTCTTAATGCAGCAAGGGATCTTTTATATGCACTTTCCCACAGGCAGGAAAGCACATGACACGGCCTTTGACCAGTTGTGGTGGACTGGTTGGAACGAGAAAAAAACAATCACTTGAACGGATCCACTGAGTTGGTTCGATCCTGCGACACAAGCACCTCGAGGGAGCGATCTACCGACTGAGCTATATCCCGGCCCATTATTTACATAATAAGACACTTCAATTTAACTTTTTATTTTTTTTATATATATTTTTAATTTAATTTTAATATTATTCTTTTCACAGAATTAGTGGATGAAAATGTAACCCAATTCCTTGTTTTAATGAATGCTAGATGTTACAACATTCTTTCATTCGTGTATCCTTATTTTCTTGCTTATATCCAATTAAGGTTCAAGCACGCTGTTCTGGGCACACAGCTCATCTATCTGGACTGTGTTAGTGGTTAGTGACAGCGAAGTCATTGAAGTGTCCTTACGCGCTGGTTGGGAGCCGGTACCGAGAAGCGAACCCAATGCCTACCAGACCCAAGTCCGATGCATGGCTTAACCAGTACACCACATAATTAGTTATGTATGTATTTACTAGCCAGGATCCTGTTCCACGAACGAATTGTAGCTAAGGTTAATTGTAGCGACTTAAAGGGACACGCCCTAGTTACGGCTAGTTGTTAACCATTACGGCGTTGTTTTTCGCTATTAAACCCATTTTTTTCACAAATAAAATTGCACTTTACTTACATTTTATTATTTAGAATACACATTTCCATTCACCTGAAGTGCTTTTTGGTAATCCTGGTAATCCTGATGTTTGTAAAACCACGAAATGCATTTTTTGTATTTCTTAAAAAGCCGCGTGCACTCGAGAAAAAACCGTTAAGCAAGCGAGGTCCAATCTATTTTTAGAGGGAATCTTCCTGTGTAAACGTCACAGACGTTGGTATACCACGTGACCGTTATAATTTTGGTTCGGTTTGTTTTCTCGTGCACGGTTCGCGCAATCAACATCCGATTTGTTGTCGTTTGCTTGTTGTTCATTTGTGAGATTTTTCTTCACAGTTCGTGAACATTTTCAGTAACAATAAAGTTCAGACAAGTAAGTGTCTCAATACAAAACGTTACAAACCCTTAAAACAAATAATTTTGCTAAGTCTTACGATATCTGGAGAGGGGATACAACCAGGACAGAACAGTTGGAACATGTCCAGGAGAGGTGAAAGGAACGTACCCCAAGTCTGTGCGCACTCTGTGAAATTTGTCGTGACGTAGGCATTGTTGTGCTTCGAGCGACATCTACCGGTGACAGAATACTAACTTTCAAAATTATTTCAAGCAATTGGGACATGGGGATTCCCATGGTATTTATCGATATAAAACCTGCTTTTTCACTCCATTTGATAAAAACGTGATCTAAGTATGTTACAGGTTTGTAGATTAACCAAATTATAATTTATTTTCGCTGGATGGAACTAGGGCGTGCGGCTTTAAGGTGAGTTTTACAACTGGCGCCGTAAACTTTACAGCCGTTCCACAAAGCAAGCTTTAAAACGGTAGTCGTAAGTGACCCTTTAATGATTTATATATTTTTTACAAAGAAGTGCGAATTAGTTAAATAATAAATTGGTTACCGACTTTTTGGAACATCTTGGATGTAGTCATTGGTATCGGACATCCATGAAGTAACTTCGTCAGTTTATGTGCTTTAGCGAAAATTGCCTAATGCATAAGACATGAGCGTTATCGCCCGTATTTTCGTGTGAAGGTCGTATGGCCTAGAATGTCTGTCATGGAACGCTGAGTTTCATAAAACGTATTTTGTATGTATTAGATCTATTTCCTCACAACAAGTTAGTATCTTTCTTAGAAAATTATCAAATCATCATCTAACTGCCATTTGACATCTACGATAGTAGCTTACAGGTTTACAACTGCCTCGTACCTATTGTAAATTTTCACAGTAATTTACGACGATAGTAATCTACGCGGCGTCGTGGAACGCATGGCGATCGTAGACAAAAATTAAGGTCGCGATGGTAGGTATTTACGGTGATAGTGGTGCTAAGATAGCTTCGTGGAACGGGGTCCAGACTGATAGGTATATCTCAAAGGGGACTGACAAGTAGTTGTGTATGCTGACCGTTACATAGGCAAACAGTTACGTGGGTGGACATTAGGCCCCAGTATGTCCACCAGGAGTCCGGACAGACATGGGAAATATGAGATACGGAACCTGGTGGCTGCAGCCAAACACGATTAGGGAAATCGAGAATTTCTCAGAGCAATGGCGGTATTTTTAGGACACATTTCTTCCAACCCCCTCACCCAGGGAGCAGTATTTCAAGCGAACAGTTTGAGATAATTGATTAAGTTACACAAATATAATTCACGCATCTAAATTAAGTTATCACGAGAACCATCTTTCGGTTACCTAAAGTTTTTATTAATATTGTCCCCTGTCGTTCTCTAGTGAAGTGCCATGCTACTGACCATATGGACAGACGCCACGTTGTTCCTATGGTCAGTAGCTTGGATGGATGCGTACTTTTTTAAACTGCCCATAACCAAAGTAAGGTCCAAGCATGTTCACTCTGGGAACGAGAAGTCCGACTTGCGCCAGATACCCCGTCCAGAAGGGACTCACCAGATCTTAGTATTTATTGGTGTTCGTGGTGAATTTTCTGTTTATTACCATTTATACTTATTTTTGTGTTTATGTCCAGTTATGGTTCAAGCACGCTGACATGGAAACACATACCACAGCTATTTGGGTTGTTTATCTAGGATAATGGGTTAATGGTTAACTGGTTAGTGGTTAGTGAGAGAGAAGTCAGTGTAGTGGATTTACACCTTCAAACTGAACCACTAAAACCGACCAGGAGGCAGACCCAATACCTACCAACCTAAGTTCAATTGATTAACCACAACATCATCCAGACCGCTACCTGGGCTGTCTGTCCAGGAACGTGGGTTAGTTGGTGGTTAGCGATCTAGAGAAATAGGTGTAGTGGTCTTACTCCCTACCTACCTTTTGGGTCCTTAAACTCGCTTTGCGTGGAAGCCGGTACAGAAATGCAAACCATGTTCAGTGGCATAGACACTACACCACTGGAGAAAAACACAACAAACTCGTGGAATGAAAACAATGTCAATATGTTTGTGAGTCTTTGGAATGGAGGGGTTGTTATTTTAAAATTAAATTTTGTGAATATATCCTATTAAGGTTCAAGCAGGCTGGCCGGGGCACACATCTCAGCTATCTGGGCTGTCTGTACAGAACACTGGGTTAGTGTTTCATGATAGAGACGTCGGTGCAGTGGCCTTACCCCCACCCACTGAGTCGTTAAACTCATTCTGGGTGGAAGCCGGTACCGAGATTCGAAGACAGTACCTGCCAGCCTTACATTCAATGGTTTAACTACCACATAACCGATGCCCGTAAAAAAAAAACCCAAACAAAACAGAATTAAAAGTAATGTTTGGTAAGACAACACCTCTCATTAGCGCGACACGAAATCGAGGCTGAAGATGAGCCAATCAATAAGAGCTAAATCTGCTTGTTCGTTTCAAAACGGTTGGCATCAAGTATACATAATTCGCATAATTAAGATCTTGGTTGGGGATAATAATCAATATTGTTTGTCTGTTACTCGGAGACCAGGCTTAGATTATGAGATAATATAATGTTGCAAAAAAACAGAAAGAAAAAAGGGGAAAAAAAAAAAAAAAAAAAAAAAGGTTCCGGTTAACAAGGTCTCGTACCACAGTTTTAAATGAAACTTAATAAAAGTTAAAAGTTTGTTTTGTTTAACGACTCGACTAGAACACATTAATCATCGGCTATTGGATGTCAAACATTTGGTAATTCTGACACGTAGTCATCAGAGGAAACCCGCTACAGTTTTCCTAATGCAGCAAGGAATTTTTATATATGCACTTTCCCACAGACAGAAAAGCACATACCACGGCTTTTGACCAGTTGGGATGCACTGGTTGGAGAAACTTAATAAATATTGCGAAAGGTATTATTATTCCACAAGTCACTTAATGTGTAGTTAAGTAATATTTGGATAAGATATACAAAGCTGTTAGAATTGTGTATTATAGTATTTAACTGTATACAGTTAGTAACATGTTTTTGGTACTGCAGTACTATTTCGTGCCAAACAGTCAACTCGGGTGGGGGAGGGGGGGGGGGGGGGGGTAGGGGCTCTGTGTGAGTGGTTGTGGGTAACCACCGGATAACTGTTTAAGTTCGCCTGCCGTGGGCATAACCTCTGATTTCAATCCAGAGCTATCTGTCCAAGGCAGAGGAACATTTCTCTCACTAACTATTGAAGTTTGACATGTACAGACAATCCGGATTGCCGAAGTGTGTGTCCAGGACAGCGTGCTTGTACCTCAATTGAATATTGCCATAAGGGACGGGGCGTACCCCAGTGGTAAATCGCTCGCCTAATCAGCGGACAGTGTAGGATCGATCCCCATCTGTGGGCCTATTTGGCTATTCTATTTCTCGTTCCATCCAGTGTTACACAACTAGTGTAACAAAGATGGTGGTATGTACTATCCTGTCTATGGGATGTTGTATATAAAATATCTAAAGCAGCTAATCAAAAATAGTAGCCCATGGAGTTGCTGCAGCGGGTTTCCTCTCTCCTTACTTAGGTGGTCCTGAACAATACGCCTCATGTCAGAACAGAACAGATACGAACTTTACTACACTCGGGCAACGGCATATGGAGAAACATGGACAACAATGTTTTACATGACAAGATAGGACATGGTTTACGGGAGACTATTAAAGAATAAATAATGCATATATACAATAATACAATGCCTTGAGTAATGTGGTATATTTTGATACAGATATATCTATGGTCTTCTGAATTTATCATTAATTGTTTAACGATATAACCACAACTAAAATAAAATGTGCTATGATGTTGTTCAATCTGGTGTGTGTCGTGTCGCTTGCCAGTTGTAGGAGGCTCAGACTAATGTAATAGAGAAGATAGAGAGAGAGAGAGAGAGAGAGAGAGAGAGAGAGAGAGAGAGAGAGAGAGAGAGAGAGAGAGAGAGAGAGAGAGAGAGAGAGAGAGAGAGAGAGAGAGAGAGAGCTATGACAGGAATGATAGACCTATTATCCAGTAAACACCGTTATCATACCACCAACACCTCCGTTATTCCACTAACACAAATTACCATTGGACGCCACAGGCCATTTAACTGTCGCCAATATGTAATATCTGTCGCAAAAGACTTTTGAAAAAAACAGTGTGTGTGTGTGTGTGTTTTTTTTTCCGAGAGCGTGCCGACAAAATGTTTTAATTAAGTTGGGTAGGTCATGCTTTTTGTTCTTTTTGTTTTATTTTTATTTACTGCATTTACCCCTACAAATTAAATGTTATGTGTATACTCTTTTTACCTACATATTAATAAACACAAGTTGAAACAAATACATGGAAAAAACCCACCCAAAATAGGGAGGATTTTTTTTGTAGGTATGGTTGGGTTCGAAAAAACAAACACATTTTACGGCCATATGACGGAATGTTTGTTTGACGATATCTTAGTGTTAATTTGTGGCTGTTATGAAAGGAAAGGAATGTGTATAAAAACCCGGTGTTAACCCCTCACCCCCACATTATGAATATTTAATCAGTGGATGTTAGGAAGTGATAGGAATGTTTGACACACACCAGAACATCATTACAGAGATCACCCTGTTTATTGCCAAATTAGCCACTTCCTAAATAATATACAAAGTACAGCGACATATGTGAAAACTGGCTGAACCAAAATGGTTTCCGGTGTGATCCCAGCATTATTTAATTAGTGGCTATTAGAAACGAAGTGAAGGAATGTGTGATTTGACGACAACACAACACAACACAACACAACACACTTTAAAAACCACCGCTGTCCGAACTGAATGACTAATATACATAAATTATAAAAGTATCAATAAAAGCTGTGTAAACAGCTGTGGTAGAGTCATATTGATGAAAGACTTGATGACGCATATCCACATAACATACAAAAACTAAAATCTTCAAAAACACGAAAACAAACGCTTTTATCAAATCATGGAAACACTGTATGGAGGTATGGTAAATATCAACAAATATTACCCGAAACTATTAACACATAATAAAAAATATAAGGAGTCGAAAACATTATCACAGATGCTTAAAGGACTGATATTAAAATGTTTTAGAGATACAGAAAAAGAGTGTTCTGTATTCGTATTAATTCTCGAGGAAAACCTTTAGAATGTTGCTACCTCTGCACAAAGACAGGAAAATCACCAGCAAGGGCACATCTGTTAGATAAGTAATGAATGAATGTTTAACGACACCCCAACACAGAAAAAACACATCGGCTATTGGGTGTCATACCAAAATAAACACATTAACATGACCATTTTAATCAAGAATAAACATTATTATACAACTATTTACAACCACAGTATAAAGAGCTGTGGAGCACAATACAACACAAATATTAAGATAAATATATTTTTAAACTTTATATAGAAATAAAAATGTTTTAATTGGTTTTAATTACTAGTAATTAAATAAGACACTTAGTTTAAAAAAAAAAAAAAAAAACCCAAACAGATCCATTGATATGTTTCTTGTTTTGCTGGATGTATATACATGGACAGCTCTCTAAGATGGATACCATATCAACAGTCTGTTTACTTTCATGTGTCCGTTTCGCACTGGACAGGTCTTAATCCGATAAGCTACATGTCTATAATCTGATAAAGTTTATTAGTGTATCGATTCCGTGTAAACACATCTTCATGATGTCGCCGACCGCTCCACACTCCTCGAGCAAGTCATCTCTATATTATTGTCGATACCGAAATGATGAAAAACATGAATAATGATTTTGTGTCCAAGTGAAAAAAAAAGCAATAAATTTGCCATCTTAGAGCGTTGTTTATCCGACATTTATTTTTTTAATTTAGCACCGACTGCTCTCTGTTCTGCATTCTCTTTGATTTAGAGACTGTACAGGCAGTGAATTCGATCAGTGTATTAAAAGGAAAGGGGTGATCGTGTTAAGACGTCTCCTGAAGAAGCTACTGTCAACATTGGTATAGCTAGAGAACAGACTCGATGTTATTACTTAGTCAGTACTTCACACTAGTATCAAGCAGTCTGCTATTTGTACTTTCCAACAGATCAAAGCCTTTGTACTTTCCAACAAATCAAGGCCTTTCATATACCGGTCGTAGAGCACTTGTTTGAAGGGAATATATAACATCGGCGGTCACCTGTAACAAATGAAATAGGTCTTATAAATATTTTTTTCTTTTTCATTGACTCTAGTTTTTCTTTAGTGTTTCGCTCCACATTATTGGAAAATAACTATTGACGTGGTGATGTCTGTATAAAATAAAATATGGGATTTGAATGTCAGTAATGTGGAAATCAATGTCAGTAACAGGCTTGACTTCCTAACACTGTGGATGAGGATTTTGGTTTTTGTTAATCTTTCCTGTTAGTGCTCGTGTGATGCCTTATTTTTTTTCCGTCAGTATATATAACAACTAATGTATTAACAGTATTGAAAATTACCATTCATACAGACTACACGTTTATAAATACTTCAGTTATATATCTCAATGCTGCCTCTGCAGGGCTCGAAATATGACCTGCTGTTATTGTTTTGTTTTTTTTAAATAGCAGGCCAAAGGAAATATGGCCCAAGAAAACATATGCCCTGCTGGAAATAAGACAGCACAGGGTGAATGGAAGGTTGGGTGTCAGTGTGTGGGGAAACTGGGACCTCTGAGATGTATTTTAAAGCATTATGGAATTAAAACATAACAGATTCACAAACTCAACCTCAGTTAAATAGAAGATGAGATGATCGTACATACACATCTCTCCTGAAAAATGACCTGCGATTTTTCTGGTAATTTTAATGTACGAATTTTCATTTCACCAGCTAGGTCTAAAATGGACTGCTTTTCGTTTTTCGCAGGTCGCTATTTTGAGCCCTGGACCTAATTCACTAAAATCTCGCAACTTTGCGATCTCGCAGTGCAATGCTAAAAGACTTGCAAAGAGGATGCTTTGTTGTCTAGCAGAGCCTAAGAGACCTTTGTGAATTTGGCCTCTGGACTCTAATAATCAATTGGTGACATGTTTATTTTCCGTGCTTTAAAACCCACATGGAAAATATATGTTATATAAACCAGTAGATAAGTGCTACCTGAAAATGACATCACACACCTATATATCTTGGTTTTTCATCGACTAAACGGGAGCCATTCATAACGGACAGACATGCCGCTTCCATATAGAACAAATCAATGTGTCTGTTTGTTCCAAGGACTCGTTTATTCGCCGGTGGGATGGATGCTACCTTCATTGAAAAATCGACCACCAGGCAAATGGGCAATTAATTGGTGTGTGGAAATTAATTGCATCATGTTTTCTCTGCTATTTAAATGAGTAATTTATATCGGTTGCCATGGCCACCGCATAACCTGCACAATGTCACAAACGAAAGGATTAGGACCTCTAGATCTCTATCTTGTGTCCGATCTTCGCTGGAGAGTAATTCAATTACTAGATTGAATGCCAACACGTGTGCCGTGTGCGTGCTGGGTGAAATCCGGCATCTTATCGAACGCATTGTGATATAGATTTCGCTTCACCTTTAATTACACTAGGCGAAAAGCATTATATTTTTCACGTATTATAGCAATGGAAAGATCACGTCTGTATAATGACTGATGGCAAGGTCTGCAATAATGTTACTTGATTTTAAAACAAAGTTAAATGAAATTGACTGTGGGTGTTTATTAAAGGTGGGTTTTTTGCAGTTACAAAATGTCTAATTACTGATTTTTCCACGTATTAAGCCAATGCAAATATCAACTCTGTGTAATGACTGATGACAAGGTCTGCAATAATGTTATTTGATTTAAAAACGTTAAATGAAATTGACTGTGGGTGTTTATTACAGTTTTGTTTATTGACTATGGATGTTCATTACAGTTTTGTGTTTACAGTTATAAACTGTTTAATTAGTTAAGTAGGATGGCATGTACCATGGCATATGATATACCAGTCGTAAGGTACTACTGGTATCGGTGGTGTGATGGTTAAGATAGCCTCTCGGGTTTACGACTAGTAGTGGTGAAGTTCGTATCTCAGTTATGGTTTTAATACCGGCCTCGGTGGTGTCGTGGTTAATCCATCGGATATAATGCTGGTAGGTACAGGGTTCGCAGCCCGGTACCGGCTCTCACCCAGAGCGAGTTTTAACGACTCAATGGGTAGGTGTAAGACCACTACACCCTATTCTCTCTCATTAACTACTAACCACTATCCTAGACAGACAGCCCAGATAGCTGAGGTGTGTGCCCAGAACAGCGTGCTTGAACCTTAATTGGATATAAGCACGAAACTAATTTGAAATGAAATGAATTTTTTTTTATTCAGTGAGGTCTAGCGGCTGAGAGGAGTGTGAAGCTCCTAAACCAACTTCTTTCTCACAAACGACATTTAACCTTTGTGTTTTGCACGGACAGGCCAGATTGCTTGGACACTCAGATGGATACAAACATGAGAATAAACTAAAATGTCGTGACGTACTGGCTAGCAGACTATCACCCATTAGATACATTTAATTTTAAGAACTGCTACCACTCTGGTACCCCATCTCTTCCCTGAAACTAATTCAAGGAGAGTAATTTTTTTTTTTTTTTACTCCAGTTAGCATATGAATTTAAAAAACAGTACTACAGATGAATTAACTATCTTTGCTCAATGTGTTTTTTTCTGAATTGGCTCCATCATAATCTGAGTTAGGGGAGTAATTTCATTCATATCAACTTATTTTTGTGATTATATCCAATTAAAGTTCAAGCTCGCTGTCTTGGGCACACACCTCAGCTATCTGAGCTGTCTCACCAGGACAGTGGGTTAGCTGTTAGTGGTTAGTGAGAGAGAAGAGGGTGTAGTGGTCTTACACCTACCCATCGAGTCGTTAAAACTCGCTTTTGTTTGGAGCCGATACAGGGCTGCGAACCCAATACCTACCAGCATTGTGTCTGATGGCTTAACCACGACGCCACCGATGGTGTAATTAATTACTCCAATTAAATTTTAGAGCGAGGTCTGAATAAAATAGCCTTTGTTTCGAAAATTAAATTTATAGAAATCTAGATGAAGTAAAATGAATCGCAAGTTCTTAACGTTTGTATAGAAACGTAATTTAAAATATTAATTAATCGGACATAAAATGCAAATAATAGCCATTGTAACGCCATATAAGAACTGAACATTGTTTCAAACAATTAACAAAGTTTATTATATTATATGAACCTTTAGTTTTTTTTCGTGTTATTGTGAAATTACTATATTAGTTTTGGAACATTCATTTCGTGTGGTGAAGTTGTTTACTTATTTGTTGTTTTGAAGCTATTTTGTCTATTCCGTGTGGTGAAGGCGATTAGACTATTTGATGTTGTAAATATATTGGGTCGAATCTATAAAGCCTGCTTCGTAACTTCGGTCCATTAAAGAGACATTCCTGAGTTTTCTGCATTGTAAGATGTTTCCGACTAATAAAATATTTCTACGATTAATCTTACATATTAAATATATTTTCTTGTTTAGAATATCAGTGTTTGTATATTCAATGTGTTTTTGGTCGTCTTAATATTTGTAAGAAGCCCAAACTGGATTTTGTCTTTAAATAATTTCGTAGGTACGAAAAACAATTTTTAGGAAATAAAATGAAAATTAACCTAGTACAAATATTAGAACGATCAGAAACACGTTTAATATACAGCCACTAAAACTCTAAACAAGAAAATATATTTAATATGTAAGTTTAATCGTGGAAACATTTTATTAGTCGATAACATCTTAAAAATTACAGCAAACTCTGGAATGTCTCTTTAAATCCATTTCGTGTTGTGAAACTGTTGAGCATATTTCATGTTAATCTTGTTTTGTGGTATACAGTATGTATTATGAAATGTTTTAAAAGCTATATATAAGTGCTTGTAACAGCATTTACATAAATATTGTGTGTATACCGTTGTTGTTGTTTAAACAAATAAAAACGCTTCATGTTGTGAAGCAGTATTGATGTAAAATTACTCGTATTTAACTCGTTTTATTTTATAGCCAGAATGTTTGCACTGTTTTATAGCATTCTAAAGCAAATGTGTCCGTTTCGTTTGCTAATAATCCTGCCACCAACTAAACAGCCCATTCGCCGTGCGCAGTATTTGCAAACAGCCTTATTTGCCTGCAAGTTTAGTGCGTATTAATCTGGCGTAACTCTATATTGTGAGTATCTTCAACACTTCAAACACTCCAAACCGCTAAGATCATCGCGGGAAATTATTAAGACACATTCACTCTGTGCGACTTTTATTTACCTAAGTATTCTTAAGCAAACGATAGTGTTTTGTGAGAAGAAATGGATTCCAGCGTAGGAAAATGTCATTAAGATTCTTTCCTCACCCCACCTAGAATCCCCCATCCACCGCCCCAACTAGGTAAGTTTCTAAACAGACAACTAAATTTGTGTAAATATTTAAACAAATACATAATGTGTATGACTAATATTAAATAAAACAAGCAGATCGTTACAACAAGTTGCATTGTGAGTGCACACCTTTAAGGTTATGGTCTGTGCTCCAGCAAAGATTGTTTCTCAAGAACACTGCCACCAAAAACAGACGGACTCATTCAAGACACGGACAGTAAACATAATAGAGTTTCGTGTTTGTTCTATTAAATGATTCTATTTCGCTAGCAGAAGATTGTTTTTTACGTGCATTGATTGTTTGCAGCACGTTTAAAACCATCTGACGTTTTTTTTGTAAGGATTTCTTAAAAAAAGTTTTTTCTCTCATCAGTCTTGGTTATTGCCTGTGTTTAGCAGGCTGTTCTCGACGTTCTCCTGCTACGTGAAGTCATTTTGTATGTACAGCGTCAGTCGGGGGATTAAATTAAAATCCACAGCGAGGACAAGCCGGTCGATAATAGCATGTAGCCTTTTTTCTTCTTCTAAAACATGACAAAGTAATTTCTTAAATCTAGGGTCAAAGTGACTGAAAGATAACACTGTTAGTTTGACCAGTATCACTGTAATCAGTTTGTTGGTATTATAGATTTTATTAATCTTACATCAGGGGCCTAATTCACTAAACTCTCGCAACTTTGCGATCTTGCTGTGCAATGCTAAAAGACTTGCAAAGAGGATGCTTTGTTGTCTAGCAGAGTCTAAGAGACCTTTGTGAATTAACCTTAACACTGGACCTGGCTTTAACGCTAGCTCTAGCTATGGCCCTGGTTCTAACCTGACTCTGGCCCTAACACCAACATCAACCTTAACCCTAGCCTTAACCCCAAACCTAACCCTGATTCTAATTCTAACCCAAGCCTAACTCTAACCGTACCCTAACCCTAACTAATTTCTAACCCAAATTTGTAACCTGAACCCAAATCCTAACCTTAACGTAACACTAACGTAGCCTAACCTAGCCTTACCTCTATCCTTAGTCCCGACTCTAACCATAACCCTAGCCTAACCATAACCGTAGCCAAACCCTAACCCTATATTAACTCTTACCATAGCCCAACCCTATCTCTAACTCTAACCTAATTTTAACTCTTAGCTTAACCTTAACCTTAGCCCTAGGCTTAGTCCTGGCTCTGATCTTTATCCTTGCTTTAACAACCATTTCCTCCCGAATCCATACTATGAAAATAACTCCTAATCTTAACCCCATTTCCCTTCTATGGTTTTAAAATAAACTTCTTGAAGATTACCCATAACTATTTAATGGTTTCATCTTCTACTTAATTTATTACAATGGCTCTGACCAGCGTTTTATTTTTATGGAATCAGACTATCTCTAGAAATGATACCTTCAAAAGGAAGTACTTCCCAAGAAATCTCCTTAATCTATTACTTGATATCGATACATTTAACGTTCTGCAACTGATTCGCATAGACCTTTTGTAAACATCCATGTATGTCGAGTAAACGTACAGACTCAACGGGCGATAATAACCCGGATGTAAAGGTTTTGTGATATCAGCCATGCCTGCAGAACCTTTTAGTGCAGAACGGGCGCAAGAAGTTAAAATTCAATCATTCAGTCAACCATTCATCCATCCATCCATTTATTCATTCATTCAACCATTCATTCATTCATTCATTCATTCAGGCATTCAGGCATTCATTTCTTCGTTTCGTTTCTTGTTCCTATCTTAATAATTACATTCGCGCATTTATCCATTCAATGTATTCATTTATGCTTTCGTTCCTTTCGTTTTCCTACCTTTATTCCTTCATTATTCGTCCATTAACATTTAAATTGCAATTACAGTTTAAAGAATTTGTGTCATAATTTAAAGAACAGAGTCTTCTTTTCTATTTATAATAAACAAAACCATTTTGTTCTCGCCAAACGTTCACCACGTCCCCACCCCAAAGATGAAGTCACGACCACCGCCATCATCACCACTACCGTATTAAAACAGCAATACAACAACCTAACTATCTCCCTCCCAAACAACAACAAACATATTGGGCCGATTTTGTGAAGCCTGCTTTTCTGAAACGCATATGTTTAAGCATTGTAAATATATGTAGTTCCACATACGCGTGCAAGTTTAAACCAGACTTCGCTATATACTGATTGAATATAAAAACTTTAAGACATTTGCTTAAGCCCAGTTCTCATTTGAACGATTTTTTGTCCAACTGCCGTGCGACTAAAAAATCATACAGCCGTGCGATTACGTACGAATTACTTATTCTCCCCCCCCCCCCCCCCCCCGCGCCTTCTCACTTGTGCAACTACTGTGCGACTGCCTTTCAACTCCCGTGCGACTTTTCCGCCCGAAACATCAGGACTTTCCATCCCAAAAGAGGAAGTCGCCACCACCGCATTAAAATAGCAATACAACAACAGCAGCATAGACAACAACAACAACAGCCCACCCCTCCCAAAGACACACAGGTATATTGACTTCGATGACGTGGCTATATAGCGATTGAAAATAAGAACTTGGAAGATGTTTGCTTGACAACAAACCTCCCAACCAAAGAGGGACTCACCACCACCACATTACAATAGCAATGCAACAACAACAACCCATCCCTCTCAAAGACCCACAAACATATTTATTTCGATGACTTGGCTATAATATAGCGATTGAAATTAAATGTTAAAAACTTGAAGATATTCGCTTGACAACAAGACTTCCCACCCCAAACGACGAACCAACGACCATCGCATTAAGATAGCGAATACAATAACAACAACAACAATCCCTCCGTCCCAAAGACGCACAAACATACTGATTTCGATTACTTGGTTATGCAGCGATTGAAACTAAAAACTTGAGATGTTTGCTTGACAAGAGAGACTCCCCACCCCAAAAGAGGACCTCTCCACCACCACATTTAAACAGCAATAAAACATCATCAACAATTACAACAACCCCTCCCTTCCAAAGACCCAACAAACATATATTAACTAGAGTCTTCGATGATTTGGCTACACAGCGATTGAAAATAAAAACTTTTTGAGATGTTTGCTTGACAACCCGACTTCCAAAACACTTAACGGTGGAAAACCTGGAGAAGCTTCATTTCCGGTATATGCTCGTGCCCAACACGACGGCCAGGCTATTCATTATCCCGGCGTAGTTAACATTCAGCAAAGTGATGTTGATGCGACATTCTCGTGTTCCTCATGCTTACGACTTAAGACCCATTGACGGCATGTTTCCGGTTTGGAAAACTACCAATCACGTGTTGAGAAATGCTTAGCTTTTTTTTTTCTTTAAATGAGAATTCTGTTAGAGATTTCACGTCGTCTGCTTGACGAATACTCTAGGAAGAAGAAAAACAATTTTCTATGGAAATGAATGGGGGCTCTTGTGTTGCTTTAGTAAGATTATTATGTTTTATAAAAACTAATGCGAATGTATGGAGTTAAAAGAAAAAAATATTTATTAATAGTAGGAATGCGTCGTAGGATCGAATCATCTCAGTGGACCTATTTGCTGATTTTTTTCCCCATCCCAACCAGTGCATTACCACTGGTACATCAAAGGTTGTGGTTTGTGCTACCCTGTCTGTGGTATCATGCATATAAAATATCCTTTGTTACTAATGGAAACATGTAGCTGGTTTTTTCTCTAAGACTGTCAAAATTACCAAATGTCTGACATCCAAAAACCGATGATTAATAAATCAATGTTCTCTACAGGAATCAGCTATCCCTTTCCATTAGCAGCAAGGGATCTTTTATATGCCCTTTCCTCAAGACAGGACAAAACATGCCACGGCCTTTGATATACTACCCGTGGAACACTAATTGGGACGGGAAAACCCCAATCAGAGAATGGGTCCGCTGAGGAGGTTTGATCCTGCTTCCAAAGTACCTCAGGCAAACGCTCTACCGGTTGAGCTAGACCCAGCCCCGTCTGATTGAACGCGCCAGGCCAGTAGAACATGGATTATATTTGGCATACGGGAATCTGTTGTATGTTCGCCATCTGTGATGGAAGGTTTTGTCGAATAAGTTAGACATTGCCCATTAATAACGCCATAAGAAGTGATCTATCTAAACGACAGAACAGCTAAACGGTTTTAAAATCTTGTCTCCACACAAGACAGAGTGCAAAGGACGTGTTGGCACGACAGCCATATTGTGGAGACACCTCATGTTTCAAGTTTCGTGAGCGACTTTACTGACGCTGCAAATGGTCAAAACATTAAATAAATATAGACAAAAACACGCGTCTGTACTTTGCACATTTAGTTTCAATAGAAAAACGCATTGGCATTTTCCATTTCTTTTCTTATTTGGTTCTAAGATATCATAAGAAATTATCAAAGAGGATGTGACTCTGGGATCAAGTGAATCGTTATGGAACATTAAATACTATCCTAACCTCAATCAGGGATTGACTTTCTATACATCGATTTGAAAGCTGGCGGTATCAACGGGATTAAACATATATAGATTCTGGGGGAAATGAGTTTTTCCATGCTTTTGAATAACAAACTGACTAAAGTAAAGCAAGGAAAGTTGACTATGCGCTCTATTGATGATGTCTCTTGGTTCGATACAGAGATAAACCGCCATCGATTGGCCCATCAGAGACAGAAATAAAAAGAATTAACTGAATATACGGCATCGCTTCCATACCTTTTGATCTTGGTTTGGCATCAGGGACAGGCATAGATCGCGATGTGAGGAAAAATACATCAATCTTTCAGTTGTCGAGTTTTCTTTCATGTCCAATAATATTCCTTCTGCTCCGGAATTTACTACATGCATTGCACAATTTCTGAGATACCTCGTAGTAAATTACGTTTAATGACGATTGCACAACGCCATATCTTCCGGACAGAGAATTATATTATTAATTTATTGTGTGTTTGCATCTTCTGAAAGATTACGTGAATCGAGGATTGCACAATAAAGCATATTACTGAAAACAAGAAGTTGGGATCAGTGTTATATTCCGACCTCGTGTGGGTAAAAATAGAGAGGTTACATTTCCAACATGCATTGTAGGTGTACGTGTGCGTCTAGGATCGATCCCCGTCGGTGGGCCTATGGGTCTATTTCTCGTTCCATCCAGTGCACCACGACTGGTAAATCAAAAGCCGCGGTATGTGATATCCTGTCTGTGGGATGGTGCATATAAAAGACCTCTTGCTACTAGTGGGGAAAAAGTAGCGGGTTTTCTCTCTAAGACTATGTGTCAAAATTACCAAAATGTTTGATATCCAATAGCCGATTAGTATTAAATCAATGTGCTCTAGTGGTGTCGTTAAACAAAACAAACTTTAGTTATGTACGTGTGCTGGTATGAATAGGTTTGGGACCCTGCCCCATCATCTAATCAGTTCTCTGTTTTTTTAATTCACAACGTTTCACATTTTTCTGTCGCCACCTAAAACAATTAAAGGCACATACCCTAGTTTCAGCCCGTGAACATGTACACTATGTTTAGTTAATCTAACAACATGCAACACACATTTGGATAAGGTTATAACAGAGAGAAGCTAAAGTCTATGATGTTTAAAACAGGGAAATACCATCTACACATAATTAGAGCTTGTCTAGATAACAAGTACTTCTCAGACGAACGTGCGTTTTTAGAAATATGAAAACTGCAATTTGGGATATTGCAAAAACATGGATGATCAGAATCACTTCACGCGTACGAAAATTAATATGCTAAATAATAAAATGTAAGTACTTAATTTAAATGATCAAAAACGGCTTTAATAGTGAAAAAGTATTTAATAGTGAAAAATACGTCGTAGTGTTTAAAAACAAGGGTGTGTCGCTTTAAAGCTAGATTTATTCTTCACCACCGACTCTTGTCTGCGAGTAGCTGACTTGCCCTGTTCTGCTTCTATTCAAACCTAATCCTAATTTGTGAGTCAATTCAGTGTGATTTTAACACAGTTCATATTAAATTTTAGTGCGCGTTCGTTCAATGCTTTTTAATTTACCTGATACAAAAATATATTTGAGTTGCGCATGAGGTCGACAATCAAAGTATGAACTGACCTTCACAAATAGTGTTGCCTCCTCCCCCCCCCCCCCCCCCCCCCAGTATTGGTGGTCCCCCAATATAAAACCCTGACTACGCCAGTAATCGCAGCCTCTAGCGAAACATCCCCTGGGATCTGAGTACTTTAAACAGAATTGCGATGTTGTCATTTTGTTGAAGGAGATTATAGATCAGATGCAACTATAATAATATTACACGAAACACCGCTGAGAGTTGCTCGTAAAGGCAGTTCAGACAGAATGTGTGATTGGAAGCACAATGAGAGCGACAACCGTCAAACAACACTGGTGTATCTGTAACTCGATCATACGCGTACGAGACAGGGGCGGGGGGGGGGGGGGGGGGGGGGGGGGCAATTTCTCCACTATTCCTGGAACAAAACCTCAAATTCGGGTAAAAATTATACAGATATTCAGAGAAAAAAATGTACTAATCTGCGACCTTTTTTAACATCATGTATTTTCATCATTTTACCCTCAAAATTGGTTGTAATCCGTGTAAAAATGCGTAGTGATTCGTTAGCAACCCTATATAGTTGTTTGGTAGTGATGCTGATATAATTAAATACACATCGACTATTGGGTGTCAGAAAAGGTATGGGGTCGGAACGTAGCCCAGTGGTAACGCGCTCACTTGATGCGCGGTCGGTCTAGGATCGATTCCCGTTGATGGGCCCACTGGGTTATTTCTCGTCCCAGTCAATGTACCACAACTGATATATCAAAGGCCGTGGTATGTTCTACCCTGTCTGTTGGATGGTGCATATAAAAATCCCTTGCTACTGTAGAGAAACATGCAGCGGGCTTCCTCTCTAAGACTATGTCAAAATTACCAAATGTTTAACATCCAATAGTCGATGATTAATAAATCAATGTGCTCTAGGTGGTGTCGTTAAACATTAACAAACTTTAAACTTTAATCTTTATATACGATTTTGAACCGATTAATTTTCCCGATAAATGATCCCTAACGTCCACTCATATATATAGAATTCTAGATCTCTATTTATCGCCTGTGTGGTATCGATTCATTTACACTGGTCCGAAAATAGCCGAGATCGGTCGATGCCGAATCTGATCGCGCACCGTTAACCATTGGTGCACGTGCAAGTCGATGCCTTCTATTAACAGGTACCAAAGAGACTTTTGATCTGAAAAGCCAAAGCGAACCTCGTCGATAATGACGCTTTATTTATCCACCTGAATGCTTTTGTCGTGTACCTTGATCTCTTGGTTTTGACTTGCCAGTCTCCACGTCAGATTGATTGAGTAAATAACAGTGCTTCGCTGCCCTATTCGACCCCGGCTCCAGACAATACAAACACATCGCACGGTCATTTTCCTGTGGAAATTACATGAAAACGATTGATATTTGTAAACCAAATATATTCACGTCACACCCGACACCTGACTTTATTATCATCGATCGACCTGCGAAGAGAAAAGGGTGATAAAATATGCATTGATCGTAGCAAAGATACCATTATTCCACCCCGGATTCAGTGGATTAAATTTATAAAAAAAATTATTCACTGTTTTTCCTAAGTAGATGTACCACAAGGGATTAATAATTATTAATAATGTAGCCAAAATCAACGAGAGAAATCCTGGTTAAATTAATCAATCGTTGCAAAAATATGTTTTGATCAAAAATCACTTTTTCTTTTACAGAAAATAAGTAATACAATGCATAAACCCAGCTATGATATTGATACTTTAAATTATATTTCATATATTAAAGCAATTATCAAGACAATAAATAAGGAAGAATGATATTGGTAATAAAAGTATATATTGTAAGTTCCAGCACTAATACATATATGATATATATCCAACGAATCACACAAAAAAAGAAGGAAAAAGAAAACGATTATTCGAGCGATATAAACGAAGTACACTGGTGAGTCGTGCACATTCCGCGAGCGGTATGCACGCAACCCGACAACAGTCTACAATTACTGTCACTTGTTTCCGAGCAATTGGCGACTCCTTTCGGAAGTTGATTCATCAGTCAACAATTATAACGTCCGAATTGCATTGCAGTACCCAAGAGGTTGCATAGCACCTGATCAGAAACTCCCGGTTCACATTCTGAGCCACAGCATAGCGTTTTCCAAACCGATAGCTCGATGGAGACAACAGCCGTTACTAGATAGATAGATACTGTGTTCGCTCCATCCCTCACCTTGGCGGCGAAAAGCACCCCTCCTTGGCAGTGAAAAGCACTCCACCTTGGCGGCAAAAAGCACTCCAACTTGGCGACAAAAAGCACTTCTCTTTGGCGGCGAAAAGCATTTCACGTAAATAATATAATTTTTAAAATCTTATCCAACTAGTAATATCAATTTTTTTTAAACAATATTGTTTCTCTTCTGTTTCCTTTTTTCTTCTTTTTCTACTTCTTTCGTTTATATTTTTCTTCTTTTATTAAATTAATATAATTTACTCAATTTTCAACCTCTTAGTCTAAATTTCTTCTCTATTTTGGGAGAAAGCCTGCGGCTGTTTTCAGTAATCCCTATATTCACCACAGTAGAGCGGTAAGTTTTTATATTCATCACGATATTTACCGACTGTCTCTAGCACACCCGATATTAAAGCCCGGGGACAGTTGGAGATATTAAAAATAAACCAAATTCATTTATTACGTAACTTATTTAAGCGTGATGCGAGAAAGCAGATTTATTAAAAACTTCCAACATGGTAGACTTTGTGATGTTTCGCAAAGTTCTAGAACGCTGAATAATAGCGTTTTTTCGGTTTAAGAAAACAAAAGCAAGACAAATAAAACATGGCAGATTTCTGGGTCTTTCGGAAATTTAATATAAGCTTTGTTTTCGTGTTGTTGTTGTTGGGTTTTTTTTGTTGTTTTTTAAAAATATTTAAGACATTTTAGACTTCGAGATGTTTCGGACTTTTTCGTAACATTCAACAAGAACGTTTCATACATTAAAAAAAATGAAGAAAACATGTCAAAATTCGAGTTGTTTCGGACATTTCCGGAACATTCAATAAGAATTTTCAATAAGTTAACAAAAAGAAAAAAAAGAAATCATGTCAGACTTCTGGGTGTTTCGGACACAGTTGGAACATCCAATAATAACTTTTCATTCAGCAAAAAAAAAAAAAAAAAAAAAAATATGTCTGACTTCGGGGTGTTTCGGAAATTTCCGGAACATTCCGTAATGGGTATCAATACGTTTTACACACACCGTCCAGACGAAATGAACGAGATTCTAAACCTAACCCTCAGACACGTCATGTAACAGAAGGCGTACCAGTCGTTTTCAATTGACATTGATTACTACGTGCGTGGATTGCCGATGGCACAGTTAATGCCAAAATCCGGACCAAACGTGAAATAAAGTCTGGCCCACGCCACGACAGCGAACTAATATAATATGGTTTCCTCTTCATTTAAACGAGTTTGATTTCAGTCTGTCTGAATCACTGATCCAATCAACACACAACTTAAACCTCTCGGGCTTTCGTCAAATTGCAGGGTGTACTTCTAGCATACAGAATGCTATTGGCAACAGTGCTAACGTAGTTGTTTTAAAGTAGCGTATTTGTTTTACATGCAATATATCAACCGAACTATGAAGTATAAGTATAAATGTTGCATCAGATTGCAGGGTGTACTTCTAGCATACCGAATGCTATTGGCAACAGTGCTAACATAGTTGTTTTAAAGTAGCGTATTTGTTTTATATGCAATATATCAACCAAACTATGACGTATAAGTATAAATATTACATCTCATCTACGGTATTACTGAAGAAAATGGAAAGATTCACGTTTTTATTGTTGTCTGTTTTTTCGATAAGAACAACCACCTCTAAATTAAAATGTTTAACTTAAAATGCTAGGTCTTACAAGTGCATCATACATCTTTCAGACACACAGGTACACGACACAATTACTGTATACTGGATCAAATACAATTGGAGGCCTTTATTGGCCAGAATAAATGAATGAATGTTGACGACACCCCAGCACAAAAATACACATCGCCTATTGGGTGGTTACTGGCCAAAAACAAAAGGGATCACAAATATAATCTAAGATGCTTAATCCCAAGAGGCCATTTGGACCCATGGGGTCATGGTATTGTGCTACTAACGCCACCTTATTGTTCGTCGTGCTGACTTTGTAAAGGCCATTAGGACCCATAGGGTCGTGACATTGTACTACCAACGCCACTTTATTACTCCAGGTGCTGAATTCCAACAGGCCATTTGGACAGATGCAATCATGATGTTGTACTACTATCGCCACTTTATTGCTATAGATGCAAAATTTCTAAAGGCCATTTGGGCCCATGGGGGTCATGATATTGTACTACTAACGCCAACTTATTACTCCAGATACTGATATCCAAAAGGCCATTTGGACTCAAGGGGTCATGATAGTGTACTACTAACGCCAACTTATTACTCCAGATACTGATATCCAAAAGGCCATTTGGACTCAAGGGGTCATGATAGTGTACTACTAACGCCAACTTATTACTCCAGATACTGATATCCAAAAGGCCATTTCGACTCAAGGGGTCATGATAGTGTACTACCAACGCCAACTTATTACTCCAGATACTGATATCCAAAAGGCCATTTGGACTCAAGGGGTCATGATAGTGTACTACCAACGCCAATTATTACTGCAGATACTGATATCCAAAAGGCCATTTGGACTCAAGGGGTCATGATAGTGTACTACTAACGCCAACTTATTACTTCAGATACTGATATCCAAAAGGCCATTTGGACTCAAGGGGTCATACTGCCAACGCCAACTTATTACTCCAGATACTGATATCCAAAAGGCCATTTGGACTCAGGGGATCACGATAGTGTACTACCAACGCCACCTTATTATTCTGTCTCTGGATCTAGCCAAATAATATAGCATTACTAGGACAGAGCACCGTAAATGCATTGTCTCCTCCACCCCGCCCCACTGATAACTTAACCGATACTGTATTTACTAGAACAGAGCACAGTACATTTGCCGTGTACAAATAATTATATGTCAACAACGAACACAAGATGTTACCTACGAGTTGATGGTATTTTCTTCCTTAACGGGAAGGCATCGATTTTATGGTGATAGGCCGGGCTCTAACTGATAGAAGGGCAACTATGGAACAAGCTACCTATATATAAATAATACAGTATTCGAACAAACATTTAAGTCACTTAAATACTTTGTTGTGGGCGTCATTCCATTAGATATTAATGCAGGTTACCTGAGAACGATTGGCTATGTATGGTGTGTGTATGTGTGTGTGTGTGTGTGTGTGTCTGTGTGTGTGTGTGTGTGTGTATGTGACTGATCGACTGACAGCAAAACCCAGAAACAGATAAATAGATTGACCAACAGACAGATACAACATGAATGAATGAATGTTTAATGACACCCCTGCACACATAATATACATAGGATAAAGGGTGTTGAAAGACATGCTGACAGAGACACATGGAGTACAGATACCAAAAGACGCAGAGGGAGTAGGTGGGAGTAAGAGAGACAAAAAGACAGACAGTGGGAGCAAGACAGACGGGTAGAGAGACGGAGAGGTTAAGAGAGTGAGAGAGTAAGAGAGAGAGAGAGAGAGAGAGAGAGAGAGAGAGAGAGAGAGAGAGAGAGAGAGAGAGAGAGAGAGAGAGAGAGAGAGAGAGAGAGAGAGAGAGAGAGAGAGAGAGAGAGAGAGAGAGAGATGCATGTATATAGGCATGCACGCGCATACCGACACGAATGCATGGACTTCATTAAATTTAACTGCCTTAAAAACATTTAGTTTGTTCGCATTATAAAATGTCATGTATTGAATCTCGACCCAAGAGATATACCCATATGCTTCAGATACCCATCCACATAATTAATAATTAGCAAGTAATCAATGTGTTTTAATATTTCAGTACTGCACATAGTTGGGAAATATGACTATGGTCACGCGAATTGCTCTTTTGTTAATGAATGATGCGATGATAAAGTCTCAGGTGATAGAATGTGGCTGGTGTTGCGAGACTGGGGAGTGTCGAGTTTACTGTCCAGTGGCAACACTTCAGTGGTGCTCGCTGCCATAGTAATTATGTGTTGGGTCAAAATCTTGCACAAGTGCTCCACGACTGATATACTTATCAAAGGCCGTGATATGCGGTGTTTTGTCTGTGGGGAAAGAGCGTATAAAGAGATATATTGAAAAAAGAAAGAAATGTTTTATGTAACGACTCCCCTAAAAATATAAAATATTTAGAGAATAACTAACGAGCTATGAGGAATTACGGATTATCTGTCCGGATTGAATTAATGTTGTAAACCCGAGCCTCTGGCGAGGGTTTTCCAGCATTAATTCACGAGGGACAGATAATCCGTAATTCCTCGTAGTGAGTTGGTTATTCTCTTTATTACCCATTGTCAGTCTTTAACGATTTTAAAAGTATATTTACGTTCTCGCTGCTATAACAACTACCAACCTCTACCAGCCATAACAATATATTCATACGCGCCGTTACCGGTGCACACCCAACACTATCCACCAAAGAATAGTTTCAAAAAACCCCAGTCAAAATAATAAAATAAAAACGTTTTTAAACATTTGTACATATATTTTGATTTTTAATTCCGTAAATGTTCGTATCGTAAAAAAATATTTGAAGTTCGTAATAATAGTTTGACCGATGAATGGAATCATGAATGAACAAAAAGTAGTCCCGGCAGTATGTAACTGCCAATCAAATCTTGTCTTTTTAAAGCCAGCCAATCAGTGACTGTAGAAGCAATCTGTACACTGTGCAGAGATCGAAAAAATATTACCCCGTATATTTGAGCCCATATGGGTAATAAAAAGATATATTCCTACACATGGTAAGACTGCAACAAACTATGATGTCAGGGGTTTTGCTATGACGCTGGCACATTAATTTATGTCCTGGACAAAGTTGGATATACATGGATATACATGTAAGGATAATAAAACAAACAAGGAATATCATCATCATCATCATCATCACCTTCTTCTTCTACGTCACCACCATCTTCATCATCTTCTTTTTCTGCTTCTTCTTCATCACCATCTTCTTCTACTTCATCATCATCATCATCATCATCATCATCATCATCATCGCCACTATCATTATCATTATCGTTATCATTACATCATCATCGCCTTCTTATTCTTCTTCTTCGTCATAATCATCATCGTCACCACCACCACAACCAAGTGTGTATCTGTCCCTGTGAACTGAACCTGATTAGACGGTAATTCGGAACCATTATAACAAAAGGAATATAGATCTGCAGCATATGCACCACAAATAGCATCAATTTAACTAGATGTGTAGCATTCTGGTGGGACCCAATCTGATTGAAATCAATTCAGCTGGTCTGTAGCTATATCCAGAGGTTGTAGACCGGTTGGGGCAATTTTCAGTCAGTGTCAGACACTATCGTCACCCATTCTTGAACGTTGAAGATAATTTGCAAAAGTTCTAGGACAAAAGTGCACAAGCATATTGTAAAGACTGTTTCCATTTAGTAATCGGGAAATGACAGGCCCGTAGGAACGGTATCTAGGGGGGAGAGAAGCAACATCTCCTGTAAGGAAGGGGCACATTCTCGTGTGTGTGTGTGTGTGTGTGTGTGTGTGTGTGTGTGTGTGTGTGTATGGGGTGGAGGGTGGGGTGGCACGAGCCAGATTGTTATGGAGTATGGAGTAGAAGAAAAACGTATATTTTTGTCTCCCACGCCAACCCCCGCCCTGAAAAATGACTTACGTTGGATGTAGCCAAAATGTAGTTACCGTTATTGTTATAATATTTACCATCTTGCCAAAATCTTGTTTCTGTTTCTCATTTAAATGTGTATTATTTTGTTCTTATGTGCCGTAAGGCATAAGGAAAATAAATGAATTGAATTGAATTGACATGTTACAGACGTCGGAAGATGCCATCAACTGTGTTTGGGATCGATCCGCACCGGTGTGCCCGTTGGGCTATTTCTCGTTCAAACCAGTGCACCACGACTGGTATATCAAAGGCTGTGGTATGTGCAATCCTGTCTGTGGGATGGTGCATATAAAAGATCCCTTGCTACTGATGGAAAAATGTAGCGGGTTTCCTCTTTAAAACTATACGTAAAAATTACCAAATCCAATAGCCGATGTTTAATAAATCAATGTGCTCTAGTGGTGTCATTAAACATAAACAAACTTCTTTTTTTAATTATGAGCTAGCTAGTACATTCTGATGAACATTTCAGAGGTTTGATCGGGGTAGAAAATATATCATTCAAATCCATATTTTGTTCAGTTTAGTATGTATATGAGTGCGTATGTTGTGTGTGTGTGGACGGGGGGAAGGTTGCATATGCATATAGAATAAACTTTATTAGATTTATTATATTCGTCCTGTTTTTAGTTCATTCATTCGTTCTTTCTCTTTTTCTTTTTCATTCTTTAATTCTTTCTTGCTTTTTTTGTTTCTCTCTGTTTTGTTTGGTGGCATTAACGAAAGGGGTATCACGGGCAATACGTACTTACATAATTGTAATTACGGGTTTTTTTATAAACAACCATTTCCATATTGATGACTCTTTACCTAAGATGTCAAATGTGGAAGAAATTTGATAATGCCAGTTCTAATGGCCATCACAAGCCCATCCTCGATTTGATTATCTTCTGAGATATATCTTTCAAAACGTTTTTCCTGTTGCTCATCCGCAATTATGCGAAGCTAAATATAGTAATTGCGATCCATTAGCTAGCTCAAAATGGCGTTTGTGCAGATTCCATTGTCGATCAAACTGACTTCGACTGCTGTGACCTTTATTTCTGTAGAGTTTTTAACTCGGCGAAATCGTCTCCACAAACGAGTAGTCACGGTAACGAGCATGAAGTTAGCTCTTTGATATAAGAAATAGTAGGTTGAAGGATCGATTCCCGCCAGTAGACAGGTTGTTGGATTGTTTTGGGGGATGGGGTTGGTGTGTGTGGTGGGGAATTGTTTTGTGTGTGTGTGTGGGGGGGGGGGGGATTGGGGAGGTTGGGGGGGGGCAGAGCTACTAGTTACAACTTTCATTAGTATTTAATATGTTAAAACGTAATAAAAGAGTATTTTATGCTGCGGTTTTTCACCCCCGCCTCCACAACTGGTGTAGCAAAGACCATGGTATGTGCTGTCCTCTCTGTGGGATGCTGCATATAAAAGAGCCCTTGCTGCTAAGCGGAAAGAGTAGCCCTTTGCGTGGCGGCAAGACACTCGCAGTTTAAGATGTCCCGGGGTGTTGTTCAAGATAGATCTCTCCTTTCTGTTCTTTACGTATTTAAAAAAATCTCGTACAGCAAATGATTAGTTAAATTAAGAAAATATATTTCTTGTGATCATGAATGAAAATAGACAATCCGATTATTATGATCGACGTCAATCAACTATTTTTAGACACTGACGTCACCAACTGCTTGCAGTTTATTATTTTAATAGTAACTGAACTGTTTTATTAAAGTACTTTTTTTTAAATATCAACTTTGCGAGGGTTACTTTTTAAGACATATGCATGTTCGGCACGGCGGAAGCATGTAGACTTTGGTTGAGGGTGGGGGTGGGGGTGGGGGTGGGGGGTAGGGATGACTGAGATCGAGGGCACAAAGCGACCAAGTTTCTAGGCGGTTCTGGGGTATGCTCCCCCGTATTAACTATGCTAATACTCTCTCCCTCTCTCTCTCTCTCTCTCTCCCCCCTCTCTCTCTCTCTCTCTCTCTCTCTCTCTCTCTCTCTCTCTCTCTCTCTCTCTCTCTCTCTCTCTCTCTCTCTCTCTCTCTCTCTCTCTCTCTCTCTCTCTCCTTAAGATTTACTACCAATAACATTTTTGATTCAGAAATATCGAGGGGTGTCCCTCAGTCCCCTGCTCCGCTGTGCCTGATGTGTGAACATCCAATTAGCCAACATTTAAAATAAATTGAGTTGTTGTTAAGCAACCAGTTAAATGGAATGAATGAATGAATGAATGAATGAATGAATGTTTAACGACACCCCAGCACATAAATACACATCGGCTGTTAAAAGTCACAAAAGGTAAGCAATTAAACGGAGTACCAAAACGTAGCCTCTTGAAACAGGTGGCATTGTACTCTGTTAGAAATACGAGGCGGGACGTAGCCCAGTGGTAGAGAGCTAGCTTGATGTGCGGTTGGTTTCGAGTCGATCCCCTTCGGTTGGGCCCATTGGAATATTTCTCGTTCCAGCCAGTGTACTACGACTGGTATACCAAAAGGCCGTGGTATGTGCTATCCTGTCTGTGGGGCGGTGCATATAAAAGATCCCTTGCTACTAATGGTATATATATATATATATATATATATATATATATATATATATATATATATATATATATATATATATATATATATATATATATATATATATATATATATCGGGTTTCCTCTCTAAAATTATATGTCAAAATTACAAAAATGTTTGACATTCTATAGCCGAAGATTAAAAAATCAATGTGCTCTAGTGGTGTCGTTAAACAAAACAAATAATCAAAATATTAGATATATAGGAGAATGGTAAACCAAATGATTGTTAATTAGAAGTGATCATATGCGCGTATTAGTCTATATTATTGTTATCATTATCATTATTATTAATATTATCATCATCATTATCATCATCATCATCATCATCATCATCATTATCATTATTGTTCATATTTATGTTTATGTTAAATTTTATGTGTATTATTGCCACCGGCATTAAAACATTCACTAGGCTAGCATACGAAGTAACTAGCAGGAACGTGCAATGCAATGCACAAGGAAAAAACGATCGAGAACTTTGAATATCTAACATTAATACTAAGGCATTTATTTTACCCCATATGTCCGACGCCATATAACCGTAAATAAAATGTGTTGAGTTCGTTGTTAAATAAACCATTTCCTATTTTACCCCAACCCTTAATTTCATTAGCTCAATATTAGTTATGAATATTCAGAGAACATTCGCTATGATTCCAAAAGAAGATTAAAGAGCTGAATTTACCAATATTTGGTAGTTTGACAAGGGTGGGTCCAGGCAATATTGTAGGGAGGGAACCAAGGGCGAAAAGGCACATTGACCAACTCCATGAAAAGGAAACTTCAATGAAATTGTTGAAAAGGGGGGTACTTTACAGCCCCGTAGGAACTATATCATATTTTTTACTGAGTGGGTCACAGCCTCTGGGAGGTGAGGGGAGAAAGTGGCACGAGCCTTACATTTTTGTCTTCGGATGGGGGTGTCACCTCGCCCCATCCCCCCCCCCCCCCAGCTTTCTCTGGCCCTGCTTAAATCTTCTTAGTGGGGACAGGTTCCCTGGTCCCTTCCTATGGATCCACGCTTTCGTTGACCGCACTTTAATAACTGCCTGAACATGCATACTATCCTTATAATAGTTTTAGCGCTGCATATTCAAGCACCAGTCAAATCATTCGCGAACGTTATTGGTGATTGCTATCTTTGATGTTTTTCGTCAAATTATTATGACGTCATAAACGGTTACCTTGACGTTAATAAACAACGTTAAATCGTGGTCGTGTTGACGGGTAAGCGTTTAATTCATTACTGTGAAAAGGTTTCTGTCTGGATGTATTGTTTCGATGCCTACATCAGTGAGGTAAGCACTCCTATATTGTACCTACAGGTCTTATTTAACCTAAAGCAACTAGGAAATGGTTTTGATTCCAGAATATTAGAGACGATTAAAATCATCAAATGTTGTCAGGCACGACGGAAGCAAGTAGACAATGGAGGGCTGATTGAGATCGAGGGAGCAAAGCAAAGTTTCTAGTGGGTTCGTGGGTATGCTCCGCCGTAAATCTGTCCCGGACCAAGTCACTGGCTATCCAGAGATTTGGCCCGCGACAGACATGCCTGAAACCTTAGTGGTATATGGACGCTAAAGATACCCTCTCACTCTGTCTCTGTCTCTCTCTCTCTGTCTCTCTCTCTCTCTCTCTCTCTCTCTCTCTCTCTCTCTCTCTCTCTCTCTCTCTCTCTCTCTCTCTCTCTCTCTCTCTCTCTCTCTCTCTCTCTCTCTCTCTCTCTCTCTCTCTCTCTCTCTCTCTCTCTCTCTCTCTGTATCTCTGTGTGTGTCTCTCTGACTTGAGATTTACTACCAATAATAACTCACGGATGACCCCGAATAGTGGTCTATCCGCGGTCCCCTACGGATGCATCACGGTTTAACTACGGTTTTCGACGGATAAACCAAAGATTGTTAGGGTGTATACTACCAAATCAAATCCCATGGACGACAATAGTCAGTGTTTTTGCCAGAAAGAACGTTTTGGGTATGGCGCTTTGAAATTGAATATTTACAATGTGTGTGCTGAATGAATAGCGGCTATGGGAGGCCTCTCCCAGAAAGAAAATGGGTAAGGTTTAGGGTTAGGGTTAAGGTTAAGAAAATCATGCAGTAATGATAGGAGTCATTAATTTTGTTAAAGAGTCGGCTTAAAAAAATAAAATCTGCAAAAAAATTGGGTATGCCGCCATACCCATTTTACCCTGTGGCAGAAAGCCTGATAGTAACATATATGGCTAAACCTCCTACCTGCAGCATACCAATCGACATAAACGTCACGGATATAAATACTACCACCCTTCACACTCAAAGTGAATCAGAAAAAAATGGGGGTCAAGCTGCTCGTTTCTGAGATAACGGGTAGCGTCTATGACTACCCTAGTTCCGCACAAAACTCGAGTACTCTTTTTTCACAGGTACCCCATACATGTTTCAAGTACAAGGCTACTTGACACATTGGTACTGGATGAAATAAAATTGCATTTTTTTTTTTACCCAGATGAAATTATTATTTTTTACAACCAACACACTCACGTTTATAACCAATCACAGGACTTGTGGTGTTCATTTCTCTATCAGAAGTTCGGTGCACCTTGAACTTTGACCCAGCCGGAAATTATTTGGTTTAGTAATACCGTTAAGGATAGGAGTTAGTTGATAACGGGGAGCGCTACGAGTCCCTACGGATCGCTAAGGATCGGTACAGTTTAGTACGGACCACAACGGATTGTCACGAATGATGCTGAATTGTATCCGTGGCTAACCCGGCGTCCTGATCCTTGACAGTGTGTTCGGGGCTTTAGTGTTGATATCGATAAAACTATCTATAGCTATGTTTGTATTTTTCTTTAGTATATGATTTATTTATTTATTTGTTTGTTTGTTTGTTTGTTTTGTTTGTGTATCTGCCTTTCTGTGTTGTTTAATCATTTGTTTGTTTATTTTACTTCATTTCATTTCATTTTTATTTTCATTCTTTACATTCTTTTTTTTTTTCTTACAACGATTGATTATTTGGAGTCCAACAGAATTGTGAAAACTAAAGTGCCGCGTTTTCTTACTGTTACTTAATTCGATTAAAAAATATTTTCCTCTACAGACCAAAATTTGGATCTGGAAGGAACCCCTGTAGATTGCTTTTATGGACGGGTCAATATCATAATTTCTGGAAATGTACTTTGGGAATAATGTGCAAAGCCGGCACCAGTAGCGACGTTATCCACACCACGAAAAACGAAATCTCATTAATAAGCGATCGTTGTTAAAATAACTCGATGTCCGGCCATTGGTCTGGCTGGACATGTCTGGCCTCCCAGGAATAACCTGAAACATAAAACTCAATCAAGGGAGCGAATTAAGTTGATTTTCATAATAAGAAATTAAAGGTCGAGCCTAAGACAACGTTTGGTATTATGTGAAGCAATTCATTACGAATACTGTGTTAACGATCGCGCCAGACACCTAGTGTCATTTAGAGCAAAAGTCAAGGGGGGTGTCAGAGACACACACACAGAGATACAGAGAGAGATACAAAGAGAGATAGATAGATAGAGAGAGAGAGAGAGAGAGAGAGAGAGAGAGAGAGAGAGAGAGAGAGAGAGAGAGAGAGAGAGAGAGAGAGAGAGAGAGAGAGAGAGAGAGAGAGAGAGAGAGAGAGAGAGACAGACAGACAGACAGACAGACAGACAGACAGAGACAGAGAGTCAAAGACAGATAAGGGAGGGGGAGAGGGGAAAGAAAGAGAGACAGGGGAGAGGTGAGACATAACATGGAGAAACAGAGACAGCGAGAGAGAGAGAGAGAGAGAGAGAGAGAGAGAGAGAGAGAGAGAGAGAGAGAGAGAGACAGACAGACAGACAGACAGACAGACAGACAGACAGAGAGACAGTCAGAGAGAGATAAAAGCAAAACAAAACACTAAATAAAGGCAAAAATCAGCATAAAGCTATATTTGGTTCAATGAATCTAACGTGGCACTACTTTGTATTATTAACAGCATAAATGTATTCACGAATAGTGACCTTTATTTGACCGTGAACGTTTTTGGTCAAACTCTCCCTTTTCAGATGTACATTATATCAGACTGTTTAGCTAATCCTAAAGTGATTATTCGGAAATTAGAGCACCCTACAAATTTTCATGCAAAAATAATTTCCTTACCGTCACACAGGCGCGAATCATCCCTCCTCCCGCCTCCCCCCACCCCCTCCCGTTCCCGCTGAGGCTAAAACATGTTCACAGTGCAATACTAGGCTGTTTATAAAGATGTCCAAGGAAAATATGGACAACAGGGTCCGCTAGTTTCACACTGAACCCCCTCCCAGGTACAAACCGCGCTACGCCCCTTCGAGTTCTGTACACTGGTACAGCGCTCGCTCGATGCGCGGTCGGTGTGGGATCGATCCCCGGCGGTGGGCCCATTGGGCTATTTCTCTTTCCATCCAGCGCATCACGACTGGTATATGAAAGGCCGTGGTATGTACTACCCTGTCTATGGGATGGTGCATATAAAATATCCCTTGCTGCTAATCGAAAAGAGTAGCCCATGAAGTGGCGACAGCGGGTTTCCTCTATCAATATCTGCGTGGTCCTTTTAACCATGTCTGACGCCATATAACCGTAAATACAATGTGTTGAGTGCGTCGTTAAATAAAACATTTCTTTCTTTCTTTCTTTCGATTTCCGTAGGTTGCCAGCTGTTATCTAGATGACGTAAAAATGCAGTAATTCATTAAATAACGCTTACAGTGCGTGTTACGTGTTGTCATGCATCCACGGCAGTTGGCGATGTTTGTTCGTTGATAGCGAAAATGTGCCAATTAGTTTAAAACCTATAGTGTTGTTTTTTTAATTTTACACAGGTAAACGATAATACTAACATATTACAGGGCCAAATTTCACAAAACATCGTAAGCCTGGTTTTGCACATAAACTTAAATTTACGACTAAAACACAATTTTTATTACTATGATAGTACAATAAATACAGTTAGAAGTACACATATTTCATTTTCTTTTGTCCTTAGAATGGCCATAATGTGTACATGTGTGATATAGATATCCAAACACGTGTAAACGTATGGCCGATACATATAATATAGACTGGGAGAGTGTATATTACATATATAATATGCACTGGGGAGTGCTTATTCTACGTATAATGTTGACTGGAGAGTACAAATCCACGGAAGTGCAAATTATATGTGACACCGGTATAACTGCTAATCGCAGACGTACACTAACGATGTTTTGTGAAATTGGCCCCTGGATGACAGTGTGATGTTGCAGCTTTAATACTTACCCTATTATTAATGCATTTATCGTAGAAACTCTATATCAAAGGTGCAATTTTAAACTGTTAGCTATTCCTGTGTTAGTTATGCAAAGCTTATGTAATGGATAAATTAATTTGTAGTTATTTATGTAAAAATAGTCTTGTAACTATGATATAACGCCTTTAATGCATTTAGACTTGATATTATTTTTAGTATTAAACCATTTATCCTTGATGTTCTGTTTAACACATAATTATAAAATTTGTTTTGTTTAATGACACCACTAGTAGACGTTGATTTGTTTTATTAATCATCAGCTATTGGATGTAAACATTTTTATAATTATTACAAAGGAAACCTGCTACATTTTCCATTAGTAGTAAGGGATCTTTTATATGCACCATTTCACAAACAGAATAGCACATACCACGGGTTTTGATATACCAGTCGTGGTGCATTGGCCGGAACGAGTACATGACTGTAATGATGTATCGAATTGTATCATTTCTAGAACCAGAGTGGCTAATGTGGTCAGTAAGGCAAACAGAGTTATCTTTCTTCAACTGACGTCGAAACCCACAAGAACTTGCATGATTTCTGGTCATAGAAGTGCCTGAAATATGTAGCACACCAAATCAAATCCACAGACGACAAATCTAATAATGGTTAAATTTGCTAGTTGCACTTTCCATCAACATATTATGTTTCACAGATATAATAACCATACGTCACCCTTTAAATGAATCCCTCAAAATGGGACTTGTCATTGTTCGTTTTGGATGTTACAGGAAAAGTCCTTGACTTCTTAAAGGGCCTTTCTTGAGTTTGTTGCCATTGTTAAGTAGTTGCCTACTAACAGGAACGTTTTAATGACTAAAATTGCATATTAAATACATTTTTTTCTGCATAAAATATCAGCGACTGTAAATTAAATGTGTTTTTAATCATTCTAGGTTTGTACCAGGACAAACTTCATTTGATTTCCAAATACTAGTATGTCCTCTTCTGTTTTCGTACGTATGAAATTATTGGGAGACCAAATCCAGTTTGGGCTATTTACAAATACATGGCTTTAGATCTCACTAATTTGGGCGCAATATGTTTTTCGTCGTTTTAGTGCATTAATGTTAAAAACAGCTGATAAAAAGATTTGTACATATTTAGAAATTTATGCATTCCAAGTTATTTTAATCTTAACATTCCATTGATTTTGAGATGAAATGTTTTAAGGTTAGCATGTTTGTACTAGTGTTCGGTCCGATTTTTCAAATATTCGCTCACTAATATTTGCTATTCGAAATATTCATATTATATTTTTAACATCAACAGAAACATATCAGTCTTGAGGGATGGTAGGTACTGGGAACGTATCCCGGTGGCGGCTTCCGTGGCTCACTTGAGAGGCATTAGGGCATTGTATCAACGTCTCTCTCCCTCTCTCTCACTAACCAATAACAACCTACTGTTCTGGCTCGAAACGTGATGGTGTGCGCCCAGGACAGCGTGATTAACCCTTGCTAACATGAATGAATGAATGAATGGATGGATGGATGGATGGATGGATGGATGGATGGATGGATGGATGAATGAATGATGAATGAATGAATGAATGATGAATGAATGAATGAATGAATGAATGGATGGATGAATTAACGAACGAATGAACGAACGAAAGAACGATGGATGGATGGATGGATGGATGGATGGATGGACTACTTGGTTGTTTCGTTGGTTCGTCCGTCCATCCGTTACTTCGTTCGCTCATTCATTCATTCATTGAGAGCAAAACGCTAGTTTGGCTTGGGGTTTGATCGTGTCGAGTCAGCTATTCAATATTCCTTTCAAAAGGTGTCGTGTTATGTAACTGACAATGAAATGAACACTGTTCACAGTAATCAATCACTGACCATCGTTCCAATGGTTTTCCGACACTAACAGACGTGTGAACCTCAAGTCTTATAACTAATGTAAATGCGTTTTGATCAGAAAATGATTCGCGCGAAGAGAAGAATTGGTAGTAGGAAATGTCGCAAAGGAGGTAATAGAATTGTATAGTTATGATACACTTAACAGTGGAATATATCATAAATACAGAGGCGGGACGTAGCCCAGTGGTAAAGCGCGTGGTTGATCTAGGATCGGTTCCCGTCGGTGGGCCCATTAGGCTATTTATCGTTCCAACCAGTGCTCCACAACGGGTGTAATAATTATTATAAATGTCGTGGTAGGTACTATCCTGTATGTGGGATACTGTATAATATAAAATATCCTTTGCTACTAATCCGAAAGATTAGCCCATAGTTTTCTCTCTCATTTTCTGTATGGCCCTTAACAATATTATGTCGGACGCCATATAACCGTAACTGAAATTTGCTGGGCGCGTCATACAATAATGCATTCCTTCCTTCCATATCATAAATTATATATTACCCATGAATTGTCATACATGTGGAATTTACTAACGTCAATCTTTCTAGGCAAAGACATATAGCGATAATAACAAATAAGAGGAATATTTATATGGTTATAATATGGGACTTGGTTAAAAGAGAGAAAAGGCATATAGCGATACTAACAAATAAGAGGAATATTTATATGGTTATAATATGGGACTTGGTTAAAAGAGAGAAAAGACATATAGCGATAATAACAAATAAGAGGAATATTTATATGGTTATAATATGGGACTTGGTTAAAAGAGAGAAAAGGCCAACAGGAATCATGAACTGCCCATACTGTGTGTGGGGTGGGGTGGGGGTGGAGGGGACGTATCCCAATGGTAAAGCGCTAGCTTGGTGTGTGTGCGGGTGGTCTAGGGTCGATTCCCGTCGGTAGGCCCATTGGGCTATTTCTCGTTTCAGCCAGTGCACCACGACTGGTTTATCAAAGGCCGTGGTATGTGCTATACTGTCTATGGGATGATGCAATAAACGATCCCGTGCTACTAATGGAAAAATGTAGCGGGTTTCCTCTCTGACTATGTGTCAGAATTATCAAATGTTTGAATCCAATAGCCGACGAATGATAAATCAATTTGCTCTAGTGGTGTCGTTAAATAAACCAAACAACTTTTTGTATATATAGCGATCGTGGAGCAGTATTTGATCAGGCAGGGGGAAACAACCGACTTTAACGAAGACGTTCGATCCCACAACAGTTATCTCCCCCTGACCCCCTCTCCCCGTCAAATAATAATAATAATAATAATAATAATATAATGCCAAGAAACTGGTAGTTGAGACTATTCTATATGAAAACGATAGCGATCAGTAGCCTATAAATGCCATAGACATAGGATCGAGCTGTCATGAAGGGCTGCCTGGGTGGGTGGTGATGGTGGTGGTTGGGGTGGGGTTGGGTCAACAGAAGGTTTCGTGAATCTTCACGTCCAGAGGCAGCGTACCCCTCCCTAACACAATCCTGAGCTGTTAGAACAATTAATCAATAAAGTTGGCATATTAATAGGGAAAGAGTTCGACCCGTACCCGTCTATATCAAAGGCTCTAAAGACTAACCCTAACCATTGAAAGGGGGGTACGGGTCGAACTCATGCCCCTAATATTTGTGATAAATCAAAATACACGTCATGTCAAACAGAAATGAAGTGTTCGTAGAGAACTAGTGTCAGCCATTTTAAATGCTAAACTCCGTAGTTACAAAGTTAAAGTTTATTTTGTTTAACGACACCACTAGAGCACATTGATTTATTAATCATCGGCAACTGGATGTCAAACATTTGGTAATTCTGACACGTAGTTATCGGAAGAAACTTCCCCACAGACATGACAACACATACCATGGCCTTTGACCAGTTGTGGTGCACTAGTTGGAACGAGAGAAAAAACCAATCAGTTCAATGGATCCACTGAGGTGGTTCGATCCTGCGACGCAATCACTTCTGGCGAGCACTCAACCGACTGAGCTAAATCCCAACCTGTATTATAACAGTTATCTTGTTAATTTGTACTGTTAAATTACAAACATGAGGGTGCCCGTTTCCCGTTAGTCTCTCCACCACACCCATCATCCCACCCCAGCAAAATACTTACTAGATCTGCCCCTATAAATAATAGTTTATTTACTGACTGGATGAGAAAAAAAGAAAAGAATTCATCATAAGATGCCATGTGGGATAGAAAAACTACACCATCGGTGGTGAAAATTTGTACCCTGGGTCTCGGCGAACTTAGACTGTTAAGCTCCGGTCACACTGTCAAGGATCGTCTGGCCGGATCCACGACGGATGAAAACCTCACGGATGACACTGGATAGTGGTCTATTCACGGTACCCTACGGATGCACCACGGTGTAACTACGGTTTTCGACGGATAAACCAAGAATTATTAAGGATATGGGTTAGTTGATCGTTAAGGATCGGTACAGTTTAGTATGGACCGCAACGGATTGTCACGAATGATGACGGATCGTATCCGTGGCAAACCTGGCGTCCTGATCCTTGAAAGTGTGACCGAAATTTGAGGCCGGGAATTACTACGATTAAGTACGGTTTAAGTACGGTTTAAGTACGGTTAAGTACGGTTTATTACGGATTAGAACGGATTATTACGTTCTTCTACGGGTCATTAAGGATGTACTACGGTTGTTCGATCCGTGATGAATTTTTGGACATGTTCAAAATTTTCACGGACATACAAGTACTACTACGATTGATCATGGATTTAATATGGACAGCTACGGACCACAACGGATTGTCATGAATAATGCCGGGTCGTAACCGTGGCTAACCCGGCGTCCTGGGCCTTGACAGTGTGACCGGGGCTTAAGAGAGCTAGACGGACATTTGGACAGTTGTTAAAAACTGTCCGTCTAGCTCTGTTACAGTCAGAGTACTCGGCTAGGCGAACTAATGAGCGACCATAACCGTACAAATGTTCATCTAGCTCTCGAACGACAGAGTACTCGGACTACATTTCCATGGCCCCGGGTCTTACTTTTTCTGTCCCACCTGACCACATACCATGGATACTTATACTCTCACATTACAGTAAGGAGCGGATGCAGGATGTTTCCAGAGTGTGGGTGCAACGTTTACAACGGAATGCAGGGAGGGGTGCAACGTTTATAAACGGCACCTGGAATATGCAAAAGCACTCTAACATGCATTTACTCTCCCCAAAATAGCTCGTCAACTATTAGCCTACATGTACCCCACTAAACACAAATAAAATCATTGTACCTGTACTTATTTTCTACACATTGGATTTTTCGAAGCATTTCGAAATTTTGAGAACGGATTCACATCTCGGCGAACGGAAAGTGTTCGACCCGTAGCCCTCTATATCAAAGGCTCTAAAGACTAACCCTAACCCTATCCCTAAAACTACCCTAACTTTCGAAAGGGGGGTACGGGTCAAACTCATACCCAGCGAACTCCCCTGGATGTGCGCCTGACAATATAGTGGAATTGAGTTTTGAAAACACGAACATTTCCAGGGAGTCTACTCTGACAAATCTTAGAGCACTGGGTTATTTCCCTTGGCTTATAAACCCGCTTGAAGTTCTAGTAAAACATTTACCCATAAACCTAACTTACAATTATAGGCATCGGAAGTGACTGGGGGAGAGAGGGAAACAGCATATTAATTTGACTTTCAACGGGAGGGGAATACTTTAGTTTTAGAGTTGGAGAGCAAAATGTCCCCCATGGCGCTACCCCTGCCAGCTTTAATTTTAATTCGTCATTATTTAAAAACAAACTCGTTAGGGAGATCAAAATGAAATTGCATGGAATTCTACAGTGTTTTCAAAACTTTTATTCATTGCTATAACAATGTGTTTAGAAGGAAGTGTTTAGTTTGCACATGCTCCACTTTTGAAATACAAATGTATATCTATGTGTTAGAAAATAATGAAGCATTTAATTTTATTTTATATTAGTATAGGTATAAAACGAAATTTAATAAAGAAATATTCAGTAAAATTTACATTGAAGAACAATACGTCGTGCTTATGTAGGAGCGGTTTCATAAGTGTTCCATGGTCATGGATGAAGTGGGTTATGGAACTTCTAAATGTAAACCTTTGTTGATTTTAAGGGAGGGAGGGACGGAGGGACATAGTAGGGAGGGAGGGAGGGAGGGAGAGAGGGAGAGAGAGTTCTACTGCCTCATCGAGAAAAGCAGCAAGCGATCTTTTACATGCGTTTTACAATATATAGAACAGTATTAATCCGTTTATTAGATGCTAACAAAATGTTGTTTGTATTTTGCAGTCGCCCCCGGGCTCCACTACAAGGCCCACAACATGATCGGGGCCACAGGGAGCAGACATGTGTCCCAGCGGCGACGAGCGTCCATCGTTTCCGGGTCGACTCCCTACCCCTCCCTGATTGGCCACCTGGAGCAGGTGTCAGAGGAAGGGGAAGGGCCGATTATCCGGGTGGCTCGCAGGCGGGCGGTGGATACGTCTGACCTCCGGACATGCGCACTCCTGCAAGGCAAACTCAAGGAGATGAAGACGTACCCAGAGTGAGTACATTTTTAAATTTTATATTTTTAATATTTTATTTTAAGGGAGCGTGGACAGCTGACCTTGATAATCGTCATGTTTCGCTTTATATTAAGATTTTGGTATGTAATTTAATGATGGTTTCATGGCCATTAATTAGAACAAATATATAAAGTTAGCTAATCTTTTCTTACATACCGGTTGGTACGAACATCATTGGTTATTTGTATCACATGGTAAATACACATATATTACTGTTATCGAATTAAAGACACACGATTGGTTGGTCCTAGGTGAGACCCCTTTGCCACAGCCATGTCATGCAATGAAATAATCACGATCAAAATTGATTGCTCTTTGATGTATAAGTTAAACAGAAAATGATTGCTCTCTGACTTGTAAGTTAACTGCAAACACACAGACCTTTAAATTTCTTTTCAATCTCGTTTTGAGGATATGTAAGAAATTAGAAAAAACACATTTTACACTAATGTCCGTTAGATACAATTTGTCTTAGCCTACATTATTTTGTTTAGAAACGTATCGAACTCAGGTTGGCTCTCTAGATATCTCATTGTAATATAAACAGTATCTAACGCTCATTTATGTAGTATATTATTTAGTTACAATCTAGTAGTAAGCAAAACTGTCGTAATCCATGATACATGTAAATGCTAGTCACTAGTACAACTGTCGCGTCCAGAAGGCTACACCCTACGGATATCGCTAATTTTATATTTAATTTATATTCTATATCTGGTATCTTTGAATGTGTGAAAAGAAACCCATTCCATCCGATTTCATATATTGTTAATCATTAATAATCATCTAACAAATCCAAAATATAGGTTTTTTTTTAAATCCGTTTTTCATTTCCAGACATGGTCTATTTCAGAAACGAGGCAATATTCCGTAGGTCGTTGGAACATACGTTGTTCCTTGTGCCAGTCCGTTTTACTAAACTATCCATCTAAGTTTGTACCGAAAGGTTCATATCCTGGAATGCAATGAAACAAGACAGAGCAAACCTCGGACTACATAATCAAGTAATCTTTAAAATAAATTAAATTAACTATACTTTAATCTTTTTAGATTTTAAAAAACCCAACAACACAAAACAACAACATGTTCTCTGCTGGGCTTCAGGCTTGGTCCTGTTTCCATGCATACGTAAAAAACCCAGGTATTCGATTTAAGTGTATAAGAAAGGCCGTGGTATGTACTATCCTCTTTGTGGGATGGTGCATATAAAAGATCCCTTGCTGCTAATAAAAAAAGAGTAGCCCATGAATTGGCGGCAGCGGGTTTCCTCTCTCAATATCCGTGTGGTCCTTAACCGTATTTCCGACGCCATATAACTGTAAATAAAATGTGTTGTGTGCGTCGTTAAATAAAACATTTCTTTCCTTCCATCGCTTCAGACTTCGCTCAGTATTAGGACTCGTGGTTTGATTATAACATGAACACGTAACGGCAGACAGACATATTGCCAACTGGTATTCGTCTGTATTCATGAAGTTTTATTAGATAATACACGATGAATAATTGATTTAACAGCGAAGCTAGATAGCTTGGCTTTGAAATCAATAATAGTCTTCTTCTGTGGTTTTTATTCATGATTGCAATATGGTACAGAATTTTCTTTTTGTTACAAAACGCCCGTTATATTTTCATGTATTTATCATTGTTTGACGCATGTTTAAGCTACTGCTGGTGACGATTTCATAAACGTCAAATATATTCGTAGTTAAAAACAAAATATATCATTTAATCAAAAAGTACCAGAGCAGCTGATTGTTTTCATTTTCATATGTAATTAACGTGCTCATATCCAGTTACGGTTCAAGCACGCTGTCCCGTGAGACACCTTGGCTGTCTAAGTTATGTGACGTTTTGTTATGAATACGATGAGTTCAAAATGGATACAATTTTTATAGTGATTCATGGGCGTATTGTCAAATTGTTGTTCATTGACATCTGGACTGTGCAGAGATATATTTGAATGTGTTAATAGTTTTATTATTTAGTGGGTTCCTTTCCATCCACGCAGCACGTCTTGTTCAAATGTTACAATTACACATTTTGTGCAGAAATATATTTGAATGTGTTAATAGTTTTATTATTTAGTGGGTTCCTTTCCATCCAAGCAGCACGTCTTGTTCAAATGTTGCAATTACACATTTTTATTATTTATTTTTTTGTGCAATGACATCACTAAGAGTACATTGTTATTTGTTAATTAACAATCGTTTATTTGATGTGAACGTTTTTTAATATACATCTGACAGTCTTCAGAGGGCACATGCCACCATTGTCCGTTAGCAGCCAAAAGTAAAAGTTTGTTTTGTTTAACGACACCACTAGAGCACATTGATTTATTAATCATCGGCTATTGGATGTCAAACTTATGGTAATTCTGACATATAGTTCCCATTTTTTGTATATGCACCATCCAACAGACAGTATAGCACACACTACGGGTCTTTCATATACCAGTCATGGTGCACTGGTTAGAACGAGAAATGGCCCAACGGGTCTATCGACGGGGATCGATCCTAGATCAACTGCGCATTAGGTGAGCGCTTTACCACTGGAATACGTCCCGCCCCTTTGTCACGTGTCAACTGACCATTAGAACTCGTTCCTGGATGTCGCTAACAAAGCCTCGTGTTATCCATCATTATCCTGTGTTAGACGCGTGTTAATCGACCATTAGAATCCAGGTCTGAATGTCACTAAAACGTCACGTGTTATCTATTGATATCCTGCGTTAGAAACGTATTAACCAGCCATTGGAACCCGTGCCTAGATATCGCTAACAACGCCACGAGTTAACAATCATTACCCAATATTTAGACACGTGTTAACCGACGATTATAATCGATGCCTGCCTGTCGCAGCAGTGTCGCTAACCATGCCACGGAGTATTTATCGTAACCGTGTTAGCCAGGTTTTAACCGACCATTAGAACCAATGCCTGCATATTGTTAACACGGCCACCTGTTATCTATCATTACCCTGTGTTAAACACATGTTGACCGACCATTAAAACCCATGCCAGCGTGTCACTAACAAAGACACGTGATATCCGTCATAACCCAATGTTAGACACGTGTTAACCGACCATTTGCCTATTTGAACCCGTGCTTTATGTCCATAACTAGGCCACGGGTTGTCTATCATTAACCAGTTTTAGATACGTATTAAACGTTTCAGCCTTGGCTGTCTCTAACCATGCCACGTGTTATCCATGATGACCCTGTGTTAAACAGGTGTTAACCGACCATTAAAAGCCATGCCTGAATGTTGTAATCCGTGCCACATGTTAACCGATGATCAGAACCCGTGCCTGGATTTCACTAACAACGACACGGGTTATCTGTCTTTAACCAGTTTTAGACAGTGTTAACCGACCATAAGACTATTTGAACCCGTGCCTGGATGATGTCGCTGACAAGACCACGGGTCATCTGTCACGTCTAGGCCGCCCGTGCGTTGGACGGCGTGGGTCACGTTGTCCAGACGACGGCTTCCTGGGTTCTCGAACGTCGAGAAGGCCTACGTGCACCGGCCCGGGCGTGCTGCGTCTTGATCCTGGCGTATCGATTCAAGCCCTGATTCCCGGCACTAGGCTGTGTGGTTTCACCTGGTATATATAGCGCTGTGGTTTGTGCATGTTAACAGCGTCACAAAATCAATAGCCTGACCCAGAGAGACGATGTGTTTTAACCAGTGTCTCGTGCAGTCATTAACACAGATTGTCTGGAGCGATACAGACTTTACAAGAGGGGGTTGGGGTTGGGATGTGGTCTCCTCACTACCATTTGGGAAAGCGAGCATAATTTGCAGGCCCTAGGCCTGTGCCCACCCACCCCACCCCACCCCACTCAAGGACGTTTCTTGGTCCTATTCTATATAAAGAAAGAAAAAAACTATGGCTTATGTCCTCCCTCCCCCCCCCCTCCTTCCTCTCCACAGGCAACTGTGACCCACCACTAAGATTGTGCCCCTAAATATTTAAACGACCAGCCTGATTTTTTATATAAAAAGACCATAGTTGTTTGTTTTACAATGTTGCTGGTTTTGAGGAACTACTTCGGCTTTCTTTCTTCCCTTTGTCTACTTGCTCAATGGTATATTCTGTGCATAATTGCTATGTACGGTAATGATTCGGGGCCCCAACCCTTACATTATCTTTTTTTTTTTTTTAAAGTGCCCTTACCCCATTCCAGATATCGTTCCAACGGGCCTGATTTGGTAGAGGATAATGGGACATTTTTGTGGTCCAAAGGCTGTATTCTTTAAGGTTAAGACCGAATTGTACATTCTAACTATTTCAGAGTGGTGTTTTATTGCTTTGAGGTGGACATTGGTGGGGTCAAACAGAGGGTTGGGGTAGAGGGTAGGACGGATGGTTGTTTTTGTTTTAATTGATTTATACATGCACATGTTCTACAGTACTATTGAGAACCAAATCGTGGAACACGTGCCAACCTCTTCCATTTTTTTTTGACAGCGAGCACCATCCTCAATCTATACAAATGGAATAAAATACGGGATCACCCCATTCACTAACAGGAGAAAGTGACTGCAACCAAAGCCTTCACCTATAGTATCGTGACGTAAAGCAGCTTAGTGGTGAAATCACTTGCCTGATGCGCGGTCGGTCTAGGATCGATCCCTGTCGGTGGGTCCATGGGGATATTTTTCGTTCCAACCAGTGTACCACGACTGGCATATCAAATGTCGTAAACATGTGCTATCCTGTCTGTGGGATGGTGCATATAAAAGATCCCTTGTTGTTAATCGAAAAGAGTAGCACATGAAGTGGCGACAGCGGGTTTCCTCTCTCACTATCTGTGTGGTCCTTGTTTTGTTCCAGCCAGTGCACCACGACTGGTATATCAAATGTCGTGGTGTGCTATTTTTGTGGGATGGTGCTACTATTGAAAACAAGTAGCGGGTTTTCTCTCTAGTCAGAATTACCAAATGTTTGACATCCAATAGCCGATGATTAATAACTCAATGTGCTCTAGTGGAGTCGTTAAAGAAAACAAACATTTAGTTTCATCTATAGTGTCACGAAGTCAACCGTGTTACTAACAACTAATCCCAAACAGCTACATAGGTTTGAAAACAAACACTACACATTTCTACATGGATTATATCTGATAATATGGGTAGAATGATAGAAATATACTACTCAAAAGAATTTAAGGGTCAAAATTTATAACCAAATAAGTTTCAGAGTGTATTAGATTGATGATGTAAACTACACCAATTTTTTTATTTATTGTTCCATATTTACAAAAAAGCACAAATAAACGTCACTGTATACAAGAAAGTCACATGATATGCTGTCAAAGTTGAAGGTTGTCAAATATGGATTTTACACATTAGAACATTCGTTTAATAGTGTGTGAATCCACCCCTGGCGCGAATACACTCGACACATCGTTGCCTCATGCTGTTGATCAGACGTCTGAAGAACTCTTGGGGAATGGCCTGCTACTCTGCCATAAGAAGTTGACCCAGATCATGAAGGTTGGCCGGAGGGGCATGGTTATTCCGAACTCTCCTGCCTAATTCGTCCCAGGCGTGCTCTATTGGGGCCAAGTCAGGCGAATATGCTGGCCAATCCATCCTGGCGATACCTTGTTGTCTGAGAAAGTCCGTTACCACCCTGGCGCGGTGGGGTCTGGCATTGTCATCCTGCAGAATTGCCCCGCCGCCAATCTGCTGAAGGCCTGGGAGAACCAACGGCCGGATAATCTCATTCAGATAGCGGATTCCATTCAGATTGCCATCCACCACATAGAGGGGGGTCCTGTGGTGGATAGAGATGCCGCCCCACACCATGACGCTGCCACCACCGAACCGGTGACGTTGTCTAACGTTAACGTCAGCGAAGCGCTCCCCAGGACGTCTGTAGACACGAACCCGACCGTCGTTGAACTGGAGACTAAACCTGAACTCATCAGTGAACATCACTCGATCCCACAGAACACGTTGCCACCGCAGATGAAGCGTGCACCAGTGACGTCTGGCCGTTCTGTGACGTGGTAGGAGTGGTGGTAGAACAGCCTGGCGACGGCAGCGTAGATTATTGGCTCTCAGACGATTGCGTATGGTTTGATCAGACACTCGAGTTCCAGTCGCAGTCCGCAGATTGTCACGTAATCGGCGTGCAGTGGTTGTGCGTTGACGTAGAGCCATATTGGTGATGTAGCGGTCCTCTCTATTTGTAGTGCTTCGGGGTCTTTCCGAACGTGGACGATTTCGAACAGAATTCGTTGCTTGGTACCGTTGCCACAGTCGGCCAACGACACTCTGACTGACACCAAGTCTCAGAGCAACATTTCTTTTGCCATCCTGAAGCCAAGCAATAGCCCTTCCTCGATCTTCGATAGTTAGTTGAAGTCGTACCATTGTCGAATTTGGAGTGTGCACCGTACACGAACGCAAGCTACAATTATACGGAAATTCAGCATTGGAAACATGGAATACACATGCAAAGCGTGCAAATGAAGCCCTTTGTGAAAAAGCAAGTTATGGGCACTTAGCAGACATTTCTCTTTCGCCCTAATTTACGTGCATGTTTTCGCCATTAGAACTAGTGGACAGTGTCAATGACAGTGGATTTTAATTCATTTATGGGTTGCTTAGACCCACTTTCGTCAAAATGGAACAATACCATGCGTGACATTATGGTCTAGCTAATATAATTGACATTCAGAAAATAATGTCGAAAATATCGTCTGACCCTTAAATTCTTTTGAGTAGTATATACATGGTAAAAAGGTTTCAGACCAGCTCACTTTGCAAGAATATCTCTATCATTTATGCCCGAATTTGAGGATTTGCACCCTTACTGATGGAGGGGCATTCGCTTATATCGTAATGTCAACCTTGTTACACGTTCAATTTATGTTACATGTTTGTATTATATACAGCTATTACGACGCTCCTAAGGAATTTACTGTGGTCTACAACACCAAGTGTTCCTATATTTATTTCTCTCACTATATGTATTAATTGTTCTCTAGTGCAGATGAGGGGCGGAACGTAGCCGAGTGGCATAGCGCTCGCTTGATGCGCTGTCTGTTTGGAATCGATCCCCGTCGGTGGGCCCACTGGGTTATTTCTCGTTCCAGCCAGTGCACCAAAAAAAAATTCTTTTTTTGTTTAACGACACCACTAGAGCACATTGATTTATTAATCATCGGCTATTGGATGTCAAACATATGGTAATTTTGACACAATCATTGAGATACAACCCGCTACATTTTTCCATGAGTAGAAAGAGCTCTTTTATGTGCACCATCCCACAGACAGGATAGCACATACCACGGCCTTTGATATACTAGTCGTAGCGCACTGGCTAGAGCGAGAAATAGCCCAATAGGCCCACCGACGGGGATCGATCCTAGAACGACCGCGCATCAAGCGAGCGTTTTTCCCACTGGGCTACCTCCCGTCCTACTAGTGTTATGTAATGATTTGTACAACCCCTTAAGGTTCACGCGTCCTTGATATTTGATGCCTCACACGTAACTAATTCCCGTTGGCAATAATGTTAACATTTAAAAATAAAATCCTATATCAAGCAGCCAGGCTACAATGATAAAGTAGGACTTTGCTTTCAATCTTCTTACAAGAAAAAGGGATGTCTCATTTAAAATATCTAAATCATGTTTTTACTGTCAACTTAGAGTGCAGTTGTTCTAAAGATAGTTATGTTTGTCAGCCTAGCCGGCGTTTCAGAATTAACTAGTAGTTGTTAACATTGCTTTCATATCAATATTTGGCATTGACATTTGTTTATGTGACGTCATTAGTTGGTGCACAGCTGGAGGCAGTGTCTAGAGCCTAGAGACAAAACACAATATGATGCTTTCTTGCTGCCCCCATCCTACCCCCCCCCCCCCCCCCCCCCCCCCCCCCCCCCCCCCCATGGGTTGTCGTCGATGGGCTTTGGCTTTCCGACAACTATAATTCCACAAATGGTACATCAAAGGCCATGGTATAGAAATGTCATATTAAATAGCCTTTGTTGCTTTTCTGTAGGAGTAGTGTATTTTGTGGCAGCAGGTTTCCACTGTGCTTATATATGTATTGATGTATGAATATCTATATATCGTATGTATGTCGAGGTTGACTGTTACATACATAGATATATTAACGCACTGGCGCGGGGGATAATTAAATCCTTTCAAACCTCACAAATTGTCCCATGCCGTTGCTGGGACTCGAACCTGTGGCACCGAATCACCCACAAATTGCAAAATTAACCACGATGCGCTGTGAGCTATTGAGGCATCCATAAAAAGGATGTATGTATGTATGTATGTATGTATGTATGTATGTATGTATGTATGTATTATGTATGTATGTTTGTGTCTGTATGTGTGTGTGTGTGTGTGTGTGTGTGTGTGTATGTGTGTGGCCCGTAGGAGCCGGGGTGGGAGTGGGGGTGGGGGGGGGGAGGGGAGGACTTTTTTCGCCAGTTTTTATTTCGGGACTTTAAAATGTGTTATAATGCTAATACGAAAACCTGACAATATAACCATAAAAATGTGTGTGTGCGTGTGTGTGTGTGTGTGTGTGTGTGTGTGTATTAGTAAACATTGTGTATGTATGTATTAGTAAACATTGTGTGTGTATGTATGTATTAGTAAACATTGTGTATATGTGTGCGCGTGTATGTATGTAGGTATGAGTTCATGTGTGTGTGTTTATGTGTGCGCGAGTGAGTTTGTATGCGTGTCTGCGTGCGTGCGTGTCGATCTACATGATATATATTACAAGTTTCTGAAGACTCTTTCAATCTAATTAAAATTAGCTCCACTATTACATGTGGATCTAACAGCAGCCCGTTGGAGCTCATGTGCAGGTGACCTTTCATTCGACCAATCAAAACCTTACTTGCAAAATCATGCCAGTGATTTGATGATGATGATGATGATGATAACTAGTTTAAAGGAAACATGACACGTGACCATATTATAGCTCATTTTAAAAGAAAAATGATATAAAAATAATATACAAATAACTTTATAACAATAAAATACGTGTAGTTAACTTAAAATGAAGAAATTACGCTAATCAGTATCAAAGTACGATTTATGCATATTTCTTCGTGAGCGTTCGGAAAAAAAGGGAAGTGACGTCAGAGCCGCTGTACTCTTCCATTGTTGTTAACTGTTTATATATGGAGTAAGGGGCTTACGATCTTTTCAGTCCAACAGTGCCGTACTGCGCGGCCTTTGGGTGTAAAAATAAACAGTTTAAACGATCGGGATTGTCTTTTTATGGTTTTCCAAAGGATTGTATCCGAAGAAAGACGCGTGTATTTTATCGCAAAAGAAAAGATTGGACACCAACACCGCATAGTACTTTGGTGTCAGCCTATTTACAGCCCGGAGCCCGAACGTTACCCGGAGACAAAAACAGTACTCTGTTGCGAATGCCGAGGTGTACATTGTACATATTTGGCACAAAGATACACCTCAGCATGATGTATTTATATATGTTAAAACAAAAATGTAGAATTTTTTATTTATTTATTTTTTTTGGAGAAAAAAAAGATTTTTCATGTTAGGGCTGTAGGCCTACATAACAAAATCTGTATTCGCCGTCCGAAGAAGGAAACGTCAATAAGTAATTAAATATGGCATATACAAACATGGGATTTGGCATGAGGATACATCTCAGTACGATGTATTTAAATATGTTTTTAAAAAATGTGTAGAAAACAATAATAATTTTAAATAATGTTTTTAATCTTCGGGCGGAATACGTCACAAAAACGTTCCTCATCGCCCGAAGCCCCAAAGCAACACGAAGTTCAATACAAAATAAACCACTACTGTCGGTGTCGAAATAACTATTATGTTTCATCCACGGGCTGACTTGAGAATCGGAGTGTTGTTTTAGTTAATTGGTCCTTTCTTTCCGTGGCCTGCACATGTGATTCCTGATTGGCAGGTGTAAATTGCAGGGTATCGACCAGGTAAGTGATTACCACGGTCTAGACATACGCACAAAATACGTGCCAGTTTTTTAAAGATCACAGGGTATTGTGGCGTAACCTGTCGCGACTATAGTACAATGTTAATGGACATTATCAGCCGCCCTGCTTCATTACTGTAAATAATGCTGTAAAACCCTTGATTAAGTAGACTTTCCCATCTAAAATTACAAAACTGACCAATTACGTAGTACCAAAGAAAAGAAAATTATCACTTGGGTATCGTGAGTGGTCGTTTTTACTCTAACGCACCCTACCAATAGGCCTAATAATATGCTACTTTTTTTTATGAGAGAAAAATACTATAACCCCATTTCGTTCTATTGATGCAAATAGAAATATATTTAGTTTAAAAGTTGATTATACTCTCAAGTCATTTATGTTGTTTTACAAGCCAGGTTAATGAAAGTGAAGCGCCTTGTCGTAAATTAGAGCGTTTGTTTACACTGTGCATACAGATTTCATTATGTACAGCCCGAACATAAAAAAAAATGCGATATTTTCTAAAAAAAAAACCCAATTTTTTTTTGTCCTACATTTATATTTTTTTTACATATTTAAATACATCATATCGAGGTGTATCTTTATGCTAAATATGAACAGTATACACCTCGGCATTAGCATCCGAGTTTTGGTTTTGTCTCCGGGTTACTTTCGGGCTCCGGGCTGTAAATTGGTCGACCGGTCTGGTCTGGCACCATCAGTTTCTCCACCCTCCGACTCGCTATCCATTTTTTCTTCAGTATCACTGTTGTAAGTAAATGTGTGTCTTTCTTCATTTACTAACAGCTCATATTGATACGGCAAAACGTTTTGCGAACGAACACTCATTGTTTTGGTAAGCTGTGCAAGTCTTAGATTCTTTATGAGTGGTACGGACTAATGCTTTTAAGTGTAAGGCGTCAGATCAAGCGACGCGTCTCTGACGTCACGGACCTCGTGATTGCCCTGCTCATTAAAGATCGGCAATTTCCGCTAAGAGCTCGTATCTGGGGTTCTTTTATGGAGATATTTTAAGTAATTAATTTTTTATATTTTTTTTTTTTAGGTGGTTCAATTTATAATTAATTGTACATGGTTGGTGCCAAATATGGTTTACGTGACATGTTTCCTTTAACGTGCCCATATACCACTAGGGTTTCGAACACGCCCATCCCGAGTCCGACCTCCGATAAGATCGGTGGCCTGACTCGGGATGTGGGGGGGGGGGGGGGGGGGGGGGGTTAGTGTTGAAAATGGGCAGAATTTTGAAAATAGCAATTAGTAAAAAGGTTAATAGAATAATTAAAAAAATAATAATAATAAAAAAAAATTACAAGCCAAAAATAAAAAGAATTGACTCCTCGGCCGAATATTTATATAATTTGGAGCATTTTAGAAGGACAGTCCAAAAATAAATAAGAGAAAGAAGAGAGGATCGGACTATTTAATAATATTTAAAAGAAAAGTAATTTCGACATAAAATTTTGAACGAAGGTCTAAATGTTTAAAGTCCAATCTATATGTCCACGTGAGTGGCCTCGTTAAGGCCGTTAGGGTGTGGAGGTTGGCCTACGGCGAACTGATGAGCGGAGAACCGGCAAAGGCGGGGATGAAGTGCTTCCATCTCTGGTCGGCGAGGATGGTTATAACACTCCGGTAGTCGTTGCCGAAAAGGGCCTTGACGATCCTGTGGATGGTGTGGCTATCCATCTCTCTAACTAGGACCGCTTGTCGGTAGACTCCTTCTCGGCGCTGAGTTAGTACCAACCCCGTCTTGCCGGCTGTAGACTTGATGGTGTGTAGCTCGTAAGCGCTTCCATCAGGCAGTTTTTTCACCTCTGGTTCCACTAGTCCGCCCATCAGTGATGCCGGATCCGAGGTGTCCCCCTGCACGAACTTCAGGAAGCCGGACCTGATTTTCCCGATCTGAACTTTCCAGACGGCTTCCGAGTCGGAGGGGGACGGTGCCTGTGAAGGTGGAGGTCTTGCCTTGTCAGGCTGGTCGCTCGGCTGAGCGACGGCCTTCCTCTTCGCAACGGCTCCTGCCCGGACCGCCGCCTTCCGAACTGGCAAGACTGGTGACAGTGGCCAGTTACGTGTAGGCGGTGGCGTAGAGGGAGATGGAGGTCCGTCTGCGGGCGTCTCGCACATCGGCGCGTTGAGAGCATCCCTCGGTGTTGACGGCGGGTCCGGATGAGCTGGTCCTTTCGTCTTGGGCCGAGCCGGGGGCGGCGACGCAGAAGGGACCGCCGCTGGCGGTTGAGCCGCCAGTTTTGTTCCCCCCTGAGCCGCTCCTGGCGCACGTTTCTTCTTCCTCCGTCCTCTTCCGCGAGTCCGAGTCGCCGTAAACCAAAGTCACGGTTGCCCGTGACCCGGTGTACGCGACGCGAAACTCCAGCAGTGATCCAAAGCTTGCAATCAATCCCCCCAGGTGGGGTGGCAAGTCGAGAGCACAGGCGACAGCGTGCAGCTTCGTCGAGAGTTAGCTTGGAAGTGAGTGATTTGAAAAGAATTTGAAAACATTCGGGATTATGCCGAGGGTACACGAAATGATTCGGGAGAATTACGAAGTATGCCGGAAACTAATTTCAATATAAAATTTTATATAAAATTCGTTTCAAGACGAAAAAACCCAAAACAAAAACGTGATGGTATAGCCATAAAATCTGTTTATCCTAGTATGCAGAGTTTATTACTGCACTTTTCCCCCTGTTTCTTTCAATGTTGAAATAGACCAACAAGTTCGCCTATTGCATAAATAGTCTCGCACGATATTTTTAGAATTTGTATGCTCCCGAATAACACTATAAAAGGCGAAGTGCAATTGGTCGATATTTAAATTGCTATTTATAGATAAAATGTCACCTGGACATGGGAGTCCACGGAATGCTGTTAGATCTAATTTTAATCAGACTGAAGACTCTTTCTGACGGAATACGTCCAGTACCTCTTAGACACTCTGAATCTTGATACAGAAAGTAAACCGAGGCCTTACAATGCAAACAGCAGATTACTCACAACTTGATGGTGTTACATGGACATTCTCCGCGACAAGTTAACGTTCTAATGTCGATTTACTGCACTTCATCTCGAAATCGCCGCCTTCTAAACACAATATATCAGAGTTACCGGGTTGAATACACGGATAAATTGAAAGTTTCAGTATTTGTTTTGTAGATCTATATAAAAGAGCACCAGGATACATTTTATGTTAAACAGAAATAGCTCTGACCACTATAGCAGCCCCCTAAATGTCCCAATTGGGACATATTTTAGGCTCTTGGAGATGTTCCAAGTGAGGTATCTTAGGCTGGAGTTCGGTCCTTGGAGATGTTCTAAGTGGGACATATTGGGCTGGTGTTCGGCCCTTGGAGACGTTCTAAGTGGGACATCTTGGGCTGGTGTTCGGCCCTTGGAGACGTTCTAAGTGGGGCATCTTGGGCTGGTGTTCGGCCCTTGGAGACGTTCTAATTGGGACATCTTGGGCTGGTGTTCGGCCCTTGGAGACGTTCTAATTGGGACATCTTGGGCTGGTGTTCGGCCCTTGGAGACGTTCTAAGTGGGATATCTTGGGCTGGTGTTCGGCCCTTGGAGACATTCTAATTGGGACATCTTGGGCTGGTGTTCGGCCCTTGGAGACGTTCTAAGTGGGATATCTTGGGCTGGTGTTCGGCCCTTGGAGACGTTCTAATTGGGACATCTTGGGCTGGTGTTCGGCCCTTGGAGACGTTCTAAGTGGGATATCTTGGGCTGGTGTTCGGCCCTTGGAGATGTTCTAATTGGGACATCTTGGGCTGGTGTTCGGCCCTTGGAGACGTTCTAATTGGGACATCTTGGGCTGGTGTTCGGTCCTTGGAGATGCTATAAGTGGGATATCTTGGGCTGGTGTTCGGCCCTTGGAGACGTTCTAAGTGGGACATCTTGGGCTGGTGTTCGGTCCTTGGAGACGTTCTAAGTGGGACATGTTTCATCTGGGTAAAAAAAATGTGCAATTTTATTTCATCTAGTACCAATGTGTCAAGTAGCCTTGTGCTTGAAACATGTATGGGGTACCTGTAAAAAAAAGTACTCGAATTTTGTGCGAAACTAGGGTAGTCATAGACGCTACCCGTTATCTCAGAAACGAGCAGCTTGACCCCCATTTTTTTCTGATTCACTTTAAGTGTAAGGGGTGGTAGTATTTATATCCGTGGCGTTTATGTCGGTTGATACGTTGCAGGTAGGAGTTTTAGCCACATATGTTACTATTGTCGTCTATGGGATTTGATTTGGTAGTATACACCCTATAGCACATATTCAGTGCATAATAAAAAATATTATGATTTTGTCATTTTATTTAATTAAACTATACTGGTTGATTAATTAGCCATCACTCGATCATGCAAGTTCACAATGACCTTGACCTTGACAATAATCTCTGTACATGGCTCTGAATGGAGTTTGAATCAAAGTTAGCACTGAAGAAAAGTTGGTTTTGGCCTATAATTCATACTGTAAAGATTTCAATAATTTCTTTTTACATGGTATTTGACTTGCCATATACAACTGCTCTTAAATATGGTATTATATATAGGCAACCTGAACTAAGATTTTAATAGCAATTTATTTTTATATTAAAAATAGCATGTGCCAATAGTGGGTTAATGTCTTTAGTTTCCATTAACATTGTTAATTTTTTATGTATGAAATTCTGAAAACTCAAATTTGTAAAGAAGTTGATTTTTATTGTCATTTTGACATATTTATAGGGTGCTAAGTTATATTTTAGACAAATTTGTAGTTTTATGCAAAATTTAAAGTAAATTTGAAGAAAAACTTTACCAAAAACATAATTAAATTTGTTGTCACTATTGTGCCTTCTGTTCTTATTTGTACATAACAATAAGGTTGTTAAACATATACTTAGATCTCCAGATCATTTTTGTTTCTTAATAATCACTTAGTTAGCTCTCATGAAAAGCATTTTGAGTTTATACTAGATTCAGAACCAATTTTTTCAGATTTGATTATCTGCCTTGGATTAAGTTGATAATTTATTTTATTGTTAAAGCTGTATTACCTAATGTTACTAGCTAAATAAAATGCTGGATTACAGATTGTAGGAATACATCTAATGTACATATTGTATTCATCCGGATTAGAAAATAATGCAAGAAAATAGATGTTCGGGTAATTTTGTCATTTAAAAATAGTTTTTTTCAGTAATTAATCAAAAATAAATGTGTTAAAGCTGCATGATTATTCCAGATATCACAACTATTAAAACCTCCAACTACAGTAGGCTATAAATAAAATATAGTCAGGAATATTGGTGGCTGCCAATGGTTTTGATGGTTCATTATGAAAATCAGCATGGCCGATGGATTTGAAATTCCCACACCTGGTAACTTGAAGACACCCACACCCAGCATACAGGATTTCCTCCCAACACTAATGTTCAGGACATTAAGTCATTACTTCATACAGGTACAGTCATGTTTGTGTTTCCTTCCTCAGACAGTGTATTTTTTTAATACTGATATTTCTTTGATGTGCCTGTTAAGGTCTTCATAATCTAGGGGTCAATCAAGTGCATGTGTTTTAATGGAATTCTTTAAAGGGGTAGAGGTACTCTGACTATCTTTGTTGTCTCTACATATATACCTGAGTACACACACCCAACTGAAAGTAAATATCTTCAGGAGTTTTATTTTAAAACATTTTGTTGTTTAATATGACATATTGCATTTGTACAAAACTATATGCAATATATATGCTTTTTGAGGTGTACATTATATTAGGTTGCACTGTAGAAACAACAGTTTCAGTGAGGTTGTCAGTTTATGTCAGAATACACCAGATCCTGGTTGTCATAAAGACACATAGCTGGACACTTTTTGAAAAATGTATGTTATCAGTATAGGTAGTACTAAACCAAATAACTTCCGGCTGGGTCAAAGTTCGAGGTGCACCGAACTTTTGATAGAGAAGTGAACACCACAAGTCCTGTGATTGGTTATAAATGTGAGTGTGTTGGTTGTAAAAAATAATAGTTTCATCTGGGTAAAAAAAATGTGCAATTTTATTTCATCTAGTACCAATGTGTCAAGTAGCCTTGTGCTTGAAACATGTATGGGGTACCTGTAAAAAAAAGTACTCAAATTTTGTGCGAAACTAGGGTAGTCATAGACGCTACCCGTTATCTCAGAAACGAGCAGCTTGACCCCCATTTTTTTCTGATTCACTTTAAGTGTAAGGGGTGGTAGTATTTATATCCGTGGCGTTTATGTCGGTTGATACGTTGCAGGTAGGAGTTTTAGCCACATATGTTACTATTGTCGTCTATGGGATTTGATTTGGTAGTATACACCCTATAGCACATATTCAGTGCATAATAAAAAATATTATGATTTTGTCATTTTATTTAATTAAACTATACTGGTTGATTAATTAGCCATCACTCGATCATGCAAGTTCACAATGACCTTGACCTTGACAATAATCTCTGTACATGGCTCTGAATGGAGTTTGAATCAAAGTTAGCACTGAAGAAAAGTTGGTTTTGGCCTATAATTCATACTGTAAAGATTTCAATAATTTCTTTTTACATGGTATTTGACTTGCCATATACAACTGCTCTTAAATATGGTATTATATATAGGCAACCTGAACTAAGATTTTAATAGCAATTTATTTTTATATTAAAAATAGCATGTGCCAATAGTGGGTTAATGTCTTTAGTTTCCATTAACATTGTTAATTTTTTATGTATGAAATTCTGAAAACTCAAATTTGTAAAGAAGTTGATTTTTATTGTCATTTTGACATATTTATAGGGTGCTAAGTTATATTTTAGACAAATTTGTAGTTTTATGCAAAATTTAAAGTAAATTTGAAGAAAAACTTTACCAAAAACATAATTAAATTTGTTGTCACTATTGTGCCTTCTGTTCTTATTTGTACATAACAATAAGGTTGTTAAACATATACTTAGATCTCCAGATCATTTTTTTTTCTTAATAATCACTTAGTTAGCTCTCATGAAAAGCATTTTGAGTTTATACTAGATTCAGAACCAATTTTTTCAGATTTGATTATCTGCCTTGGATTAAGTTGATAATTTATTTTATTGTTAAAGCTGTATTACCTAATGTTACTAGCTAAATAAAATGCTGGATTACAGATTGTAGGAATACATCTAATGTACATATTGTATTCATCCGGATTAGAAAATAATGCAAGAAAATAGATGTTCGGGTAATTTTGTCATTTAAAAATAGTTTTTTTCAGTAATTAATCAAAAATAAATGTGTTAAAGCTGCATGATTATTCCAGATATCACAACTATTAAAACCTCCAACTACAGTAGGCTATAAATAAAATATAGTCAGGAATATTGGTGGCTGCCAATGGTTTTGATGGTTCATTATGAAAATCAGCATGGCCGATGGATTTGAAATTCCCACACCTGGTAACTTGAAGACACCCACACCCAGCATACAGGATTTCCTCCCAACACTAATGTTCAGGACATTAAGTCATTACTTCATACAGGTACAGTCATGTTTGTGTTTCCTTCCTCAGACAGTGTATTTTTTTAATACTGATATTTCTTTGATGTGCCTGTTAAGGTCTTCATAATCTAGGGGTCAATCAAGTGCATGTGTTTTAATGGAATTCTTTAAAGGGGTAGAGGTACTCTGACTATCTTTGTTGTCTCTACATATATACCTGAGTACACACACCCAACTGAAAGTAAATATCTTCAGGAGTTTTATTTTAAAACATTTTGTTGTTTAATATGACATATTGCATTTGTACAAAACTATATGCAATATATATGCTTTTTGAGGTGTACATTATATTAGGTTGCACTGTAGAAACAACAGTTTCAGTGAGGTTGTCAGTTTATGTCAGAATACACCAGATCCTGGTTGTCATAAAGACACATAGCTGGACACTTTTTGAAAAATGTATGTTATCAGTATAGGTAGTACTAAACCAAATAACTTCCGGCTGGGTCAAAGTTCGAGGTGCACCGAACTTTTGATAGAGAAGTGAACACCACAAGTCCTGTGATTGGTTATAAATGTGAGTGTGTTGGTTGTAAAAAATAATAGTTTCATCTGGGTAAAAAAAATGTGCAATTTTATTTCATCTAGTACCAATGTGTCAAGTAGCCTTGTGCTTGAAACATGTATGGGGTACCTGTAAAAAAAAGTACTCGAATTTTGTGCGAAACTAGGGTAGTCATAGACGCTACCCGTTATCTCAGAAACGAGCAGCTTGACCCCCATTTTTTTCTGATTCACTTTAAGTGTAAGGGGTGGTAGTATTTATATCCGTGGCGTTTATGTCGGTTGATACGTTGCAGGTAGGAGTTTTAGCCACATATGTTACTATTGTCGTCTATGGGATTTGATTTGGTAGTATACACCCTATAGCACATATTCAGTGCATAATAAAAATATTATGATTTTGTCATTTTATTTAATTAAACTATACTGGTTGATTAATTAGCCATCACTCGATCATGCAAGTTCACAATGACCTTGACCTTGACAATAATCTCTGTACATGGCTCTGAATGGAGTTTGAATCAAAGTTAGCACTGAAGAAAAGTTGGTTTTGGCCTATAATTCATACTGTAAAGATTTCAATAATTTCTTTTTACATGGTATTTGACTTGCCATATACAACTGCTCTTAAATATGGTATTATATATAGGCAACCTGAACTAAGATTTTAATAGCAATTTATTTTTATATTAAAAATAGCATGTGCCAATAGTGGGTTAATGTCTTTAGTTTCCATTAACATTGTTAATTTTTTATGTATGAAATTCTGAAAACTCAAATTTGTAAAGAAGTTGATTTTTATTGTCATTTTGACATATTTATAGGGTGCTAAGTTATATTTTAGACAAATTTGTAGTTTTATGCAAAATTTAAAGTAAATTTGAAGAAAAACTTTACCAAAAACATAATTAAATTTGTTGTCACTATTGTGCCTTCTGTTCTTATTTGTACATAACAATAAGGTTGTTAAACATATACTTAGATCTCCAGATCATTTTTTTTTCTTAATAATCACTTAGTTAGCTCTCATGAAAAGCATTTTGAGTTTATACTAGATTCAGAACCAATTTTTTCAGATTTGATTATCTGCCTTGGATTAAGTTGATAATTTATTTTATTGTTAAAGCTGTATTACCTAATGTTACTAGCTAAATAAAATGCTGGATTACAGATTGTAGGAATACATCTAATGTACATATTGTATTCATCCGGATTAGAAAATAATGCAAGAAAATAGATGTTCGGGTAATTTTGTCATTTAAAAATAGTTTTTTTCAGTAATTAATCAAAAATAAATGTGTTAAAGCTGCATGATTATTCCAGATATCACAACTATTAAAACCTCCAACTACAGTAGGCTATAAATAAAATATAGTCAGGAATATTGGTGGCTGCCAATGGTTTTGATGGTTCATTATGAAAATCAGCATGGCCGATGGATTTGAAATTCCCACACCTGGTAACTTGAAGACACCCACACCCAGCATACAGGATTTCCTCCCAACACTAATGTTCAGGACATTAAGTCATTACTTCATACAGGTACAGTCATGTTTGTGTTTCCTTCCTCAGACAGTGTATTTTTTTAATACTGATATTTCTTTGATGTGCCTGTTAAGGTCTTCATAATCTAGGGGTCAATCAAGTGCATGTGTTTTAATGGAATTCTTTAAAGGGGTAGAGGTACTCTGACTATCTTTGTTGTCTCTACATATATACCTGAGTACACACACCCAACTGAAAGTAAATATCTTCAGGAGTTTTATTTTAAAACATTTTGTTGTTTAATATGACATATTGCATTTGTACAAAACTATATGCAATATATATGCTTTTTGAGGTGTACATTATATTAGGTTGCACTGTAGAAACAACAGTTTCAGTGAGGTTGTCAGTTTATGTCAGAATACACCAGATCCTGGTTGTCATAAAGACACATAGCTGGACACTTTTTGAAAAATGTATGTTATCAGTATAGGTAGTACTAAACCAAATAACTTCCGGCTGGGTCAAAGTTCGAGGTGCACCGAACTTTTGATAGAGAAGTGAACACCACAAGTCCTGTGATTGGTTATAAATGTGAGTGTGTTGGTTGTAAAAAATAATAGTTTCATCTGGGTAAAAAAAATGTGCAATTTTATTTCATCTAGTACCAATGTGTCAAGTAGCCTTGTGCTTGAAACATGTATGGGGTACCTGTAAAAAAAAGTACTCGAATTTTGTGCGAAACTAGGGTAGTCATAGACGCTACCCGTTATCTCAGAAACGAGCAGCTTGACCCCCATTTTTTTCTGATTCACTTTAAGTGTAAGGGGTGGTAGTATTTATATCCGTGGCGTTTATGTCGGTTGATACGTTGCAGGTAGGAGTTTTAGCCACATATGTTACTATTGTCGTCTATGGGATTTGATTTGGTAGTATACACCCTATAGCACATATTCAGTGCATAATAAAAAATATTATGATTTTGTCATTTTATTTAATTAAACTATACTGGTTGATTAATTAGCCATCACTCGATCATGCAAGTTCACAATGACCTTGACCTTGACAATAATCTCTGTACATGGCTCTGAATGGAGTTTGAATCAAAGTTAGCACTGAAGAAAAGTTGGTTTTGGCCTATAATTCATACTGTAAAGATTTCAATAATTTCTTTTTACATGGTATTTGACTTGCCATATACAACTGCTCTTAAATATGGTATTATATATAGGCAACCTGAACTAAGATTTTAATAGCAATTTATTTTTATATTAAAAATAGCATGTGCCAATAGTGGGTTAATGTCTTTAGTTTCCATTAACATTGTTAATTTTTTATGTATGAAATTCTGAAAACTCAAATTTGTAAAGAAGTTGATTTTTATTGTCATTTTGACATATTTATAGGGTGCTAAGTTATATTTTAGACAAATTTGTAGTTTTATGCAAAATTTAAAGTAAATTTGAAGAAAAACTTTACCAAAAACATAATTAAATTTGTTGTCACTATTGTGCCTTCTGTTCTTATTTGTACATAACAATAAGGTTGTTAAACATATACTTAGATCTCCAGATCATTTTTGTTTCGTCAGAATACACCAGACCCTGGTTGTCATAAAGACACATAGCTGGACACTTTTTGAAAAATGTATGTTATCAGTATAGGTAGTACTAAACCAAATAACTTCCGGCTGGGTCAAAGTTCGAGGTGCACCGAACTTTTGATAGAGAAGTGAACATCACAAGTCCTGTGATTGGTTATAAATGTGAGTGTGTTGGTTGTAAAAAATAATAGTTTCATCTGGGTAAAAAAAATGTGCAATTTTATTTCATCTAGTACCAATGTGTCAAGTAGCCTTGTGCTTGAAACATGTATGGGGTACCTGTAAAAAAAAGTACTCGAATTTTGTGCGAAACTAGGGTAGTCATAGACGCTACCCGTTATCTCAGAAACGAGCAGCTTGACCCCCATTTTATTCTGATTCACTTTAAGTGTAAGGGGTGGTAGTATTTATATCCGTGGCGTTTATATCGGTTGATACGTTGCAGGTAGGAGTTTTAGCCGCATATGTTACTATTGTCGTCTATGGGATTTGATTTGGTAGTATACACCCTGGAGACGTTCTAAGTGGGGCATCTTGGGCTGGTGTTCGGCCCTTGGAGACGTTCTAAGTGGGGCATCTTGGGCTGGTGTTCGGCCCTTGGAGACGTTCTAATTGGGACATCTTGGGCTGGTGTTCGGCCCTTGGAGACGTTCTAAGTGGGATATCTTGGGCTGGTGTTCGGCCCTTGGAGACGTTCTAAGTGGGGCATCTTGGGCTGGTGTTCGGCCCTTGGAGACGTTCTAAGTGGGACATCTTGGGCTGGTGTTCGGCCCTTGGAGACGTTCTAAGTGGGGCATCTTGGGCTGGTGTTCGGCCCTTGGAGACGTTCTAATTGGGACATCTTGGGCTGGTGTTCGGCCCTTGGAGACGTTCTAATTGGGACATCTTGGGCTGGTGTTCGGCCCTTGGAGACGTTCTAAGTGGGATATCTTAGGCTGGTGTTCGGCCCTTGGAGACATTCTAATTGGGACATCTTGGGCTGGTGTTCGGCCCTTGGAGACGTTCTAAGTGGGACATCTTGGGCTGGTGTTCGGCCCTTGGAGACGTTCTAATTGGGACATCTTGGGCTGGTGTTCGGCCCTTGGAGACGTTCTAAGTGGGATATCTTGGGCTGGTGTTCGGCCCTTGGAGATGTTCTAATTGGGACATCTTGGGCTGGTGTTCGGCCCTTGGAGACGTTCTAATTGGGACATCTTGGGCTGGTGTTCGGTCCTTGGAGACGCTATAAGTGGGATATCTTGGGCTGGTGTTCGGCCCTTGGAGATGTTATAAGTGGGATATCTTGGGCTGGTGTTCGGCCCTTGGATACGTTCTAAGTGGGATATCTTGGGCTGGTGTTCGGCCCTTGGAGACGTTCTAAGTGGGACATCTTGGGCTGGTGTTCGGCCCTTGGAGACGTTCTAATTGGGACATCTTGGGCTGGTGTTCGGCCCTTGGAGACGTTCTAAGTGGGATATCTTGGGCTGGTGTTCGGCCCTTGGAGACGTTCTAAGTGGGACATCTTGGGCTGGTGTTCGGCCCTTGGAGACGTTCTAATTGGGACATCTTGGGCTGGTGTTCGGCCCTTGGAGACGTTCTAAGTGGGACATCTTGGGCTGGTGTTCGGCCCTTGGAGACGTTCTAAGTGGGACATCTTGGGCTGGTGTTCGGCCCTTGGAGACGTTCTAATTGGGACATCTTGGGCTGGTGTTCGGCCCTTGGAGACGTTCTAAGTGGGATAGCTTGAGCTGGTGTTCGGCCCTTGGAGATGTTCTAAGTGGGATAGCTTGGACTGTTGGGATAGTTTGAAGTGCTACAGACCACACATATATTTACATATTTATATAGGGATAATGTATTCAAAACGGCTAGAATATTATGTACGGTCAAAATAGGTAGGGTGGAGTGGGGGTTGGGGGTGCCGGTATGCATTACGACATAGTTGTGTCCTGTCATCAATCTCTCTGTGGACCCACTAGACATGTGAACGTTTCTCGTTTGATCTAGTGCTGTACGACTGGTATATGAAAGTTCGAGGGTATAAGCTGTCATTCTCCAAATCGCCAAAGGCGAATTAAAGTTGAATATGGAGAATATATTTAATTATAAATTCGCCAAGAAATTAATTCCATAATCGCATTTCTTGACCAGTAAATCTAGTGGTGTCGTTTAACAAAACATGCTCTAACTTTTAACTTTGTACATCAATTGCTATGCTCTGAGAGGTGATTTTGCACATGTTTGTCCGATTTGAGCTTCTTCTCAGTTTTTGGGGTGTAAAAATATTTTTAGAAAGTAGATAAGGCCGAAAAAAAATATTACTTGTTTCCTATTACATGCTGGAAAAATATAGGGTAGGTAGGTAGGAAAAACATTTTATTTTGGAAAATAATTTTATTTATGGATATTAAATAAAGGTGTTGACTACCGGTATCCAAAATAACCTCTGCATGTATAGAAATGCATTATGCAAATCAACAATACCATTCATCGCAGTGTTTTCCCTAGAAATGAAGTAAGGCATGGTAAAGTGACGTTTTGTGGGCATATTTTATGTGCAGTTTTAAATATAAGGGTTTTTTTTCTTCTATTATACAATTTCCTTATGACCATTTTATTTTCTATATCTATTTCATAACTTAATCAAAAAACAGGAAATATGTAGTACTATCCACATAGGTGTGTTTAAAGGCTTCTTTTTACATGGGCAACTTATAAATTTATAAAGGCAAGGCATTTTGATTTTAAGGGCAACATGGTGCTAACCTATCTGTGGGAGTGTACATACAAAAGACCCCTTGCTGTTTAATAATAGGCAGAAGGTTTACTCTCATACTAACACTTAACGTCTGTACTGGTCCAGGACAGACTTGGTTGAACCTTAATTGGATAGAAACCAGTAAATAAGTTATAACAATTTCTTTTAATGAAAACTGAAAAGAAGGGTTCTATATTTATCTGTCCAACAATAACATTAAAAAAAAATGTTATGACTATTATCTTTCCTAGTGTATCTAAGAAATGGTAGACTTACCAATTTTATAATTTGCAATGTTAGTTTTATTCTGTATGCATCCAGTATTAAAGTACACACTTGGTTTGAAGCAATCAATTGGTCCAATGAATAGAAATGCAATACAAATGCTCAGGATGCTCAAACGAATGTTGAAAAGTAAAGTTTGTTTTATTTAACGACGCCACTAGAGCACATTGATTTTTATCCCCTAGTTTATCAGAAGGTCACTAAATTTCTACAAGGCCAGTTTGTCGCTGGAGTAAATCATTAAATATAGTTATTATTATTATTATTATTATTATTATTATTATTATTAATCGGAACACCTCGCTACACTAGATGTAGAGTAAATCGGAAAAGATCGCATATATTCGTGAAAACAATTTTCCGACTCTTCGCCCGATATCTCACGAAAATTACCGAACTTCAATTTGAAGGGAAGTAACTCCATCAATCAATTGTTAGAAGAAAACATTTCGTGGCTAACGGGTCGCCATTAAAACTAAATTTGCGACAGTAAAACCACCGATATACGTCCGCAAATCGGAAAACACAGTAGGGTTATGCCCTAAATGACACCAAATTAGTGCTTGTGATAGTTTTGGAATGTTTTCGTGGAAATCGTTGTTATATTAAAAAAACATTTTTGGATATACAAAAAAAGTTTTAGGGTCGGCAGGTTCAAATTAGGGTCGGTCGGATAACCGGAAACAAACAATATTTTATGATACGCCTAAAGTAGACTGGGTTTGATAAGAAATGCTGAAAAATATCTTTATTGAGGTATATTATATACAGCTTTTAGCTTTCTAAATGATGATGATGATGATAACTAGTTTAACGTGCCCATATACCACTAGGGTTTCGAACACGCCCATCCCGAGTCCGACCTCCGATAAGATCGGTGGCCTGACTCGGGATGGAGGGGGGGGGGGGGGGGGGGGGTGAAAATGGGCAGAATTTTGAAAATTGCAATTAGTAAAAACGTTAATAGAATAAATAAAAAAAGAAAAAGGTTACAAGCCAAAAATAAAAAAATAATTGACTGCTCGGCCGAATATTTATATAATTTGGAGCATTTTAGAAGGACAGTCCAAAATTAAATAAGAGAAAGAAGAGAGGATCGGACTATTTAATAATATTACAAAAAAGAAGTAATTTCGACATAAAATTTTGAACGCAGATCTAAACGTTTAAAGTCCGATCGATATGTCCACGCGAGTGGCCTCGTTAAGGCCGTTTGGGTGCACAGCTTAAAGGGACGAGATGGGTTGCATCCCGTCAAGAAAACCCCTAGATTGACAGTCGATAGACGTTGAAGGTGTAGTGCTGTGCTGAAATACAGATCTTGAGAAGCCGGATCCGTCTGAACGAGTAGAGTATCAGACTAGGGTATAGTCCAGTCGTCATGGGTTGGTATAGTGGTGCGGACGGGCCCGACTCCGGAGGATACGAGATGGTATCATTATAAAGCAATGTAAAGTCTAGAAAAAGAGTAGTAGGGGCCGACCCCGCTTCCTATTTCTTCTTAGAGTGGGGCGGTCAATCTTCCAGTGCTGGTTGGACAGGCTCGGACATGTAGAGACTAAACGCGAACAACCGTGGCGTTCTGCAGAATGGTCGTCATACGAGTCACGAAAAAACAAGTCAACATAGTCAGACGGAGAAATGACGTGGAGGCGAGGAATCTCGCTGAAAAAGAATCCAACCTGGTGGTGCAGACTGTCGAAACGAGAAGCGTTCCAGCGTTCAATCGGTTCCAATGGCCGCATACATCCCAGTAGAAAACTTCATTTCGCTGACAAAAACAACGAAATGAAGGACCCCCAAGTCGAGCACACGAAAGCACGTGCAGTGTGCACAAGCGAAACAAACACGTCTTACTGCGTGGAGCTCCAGACTGGGAATGAGCTTTCTAAACATCATTTCATCGTTTTCACAGTTCTTTTTAGCTTTTAGTTCTGAATGAGAATGGCATCCCTGCTGTCTGTCTGGCTAACTTGAATTTGGCTAATAATTTGATGACCAAAGTCGCCCTGTTGTCCTGTCTATCTACAGAAGTTAACTTTGTTCTGTTTAATGACACCACTAGAGCATATTGAATTAGTAATCGGCTATTTGATGTCAAACATTTGGTAATCCTGACACGTATATGGTCTTCAGAGAAAACCCGCTACATTTTCCCACAGACAGCACATCATACAGACTTTTGATATGCCAGTCGTGGGGCACTAGATAGGATTTTTTTTTAAACTAGTTAGAGGATGGGTCCACCGTGGGGGTTCGATCCTACGGCTAAAGAACCTCGGGCGAGTGCGTGTAAAAGACCGTATGTATTTAGCAGTAACTTATGGGGCATCAAAGGACTTCTTCCATATTAACTGTGGTCTACACAAATAGAGAATTAAAATTCATTAGCCTTTTTTTCTTTAATTAATAATATATAAATTATGTAAATAAAATACTCACCTTTCATTAAAGGGACAGACCCTAGTTTCAACCCGTGAAAATTAACACTAAGTTTAGTTAATCTACAAACCTGTAGCACATTTGGATAAAGTTACAATTGAGAGAAACATGAGTCTGTGACTTTGAAATGGTGAAATACCCTCTAAAAATAGACTAAAAGTCGACTCTATAACCGTTACTTAAAATATAAGAAATGCATTTTGTGATATTAAAAACACCAGGATGACCAAAAACACTTCGAATGTACAGGAATTGATAATCTAAACATAAAATCTAAGTAAAGCATGATTTCAGTTATCACAAAACGGCTATACTAGTCATAAATATGCCTTCGTGTTAAAAAAACACTAGGATATGTCCCTTTAATACCATGTGAACGCTTAGCAATTATGTTTTTACTTTCGTGGAAAAATTTACTCATGAACAAATTTACACAGGAGAGTAACTTTTATTCATGCATTTGGGGCTTTTGATATTGCGCTAAAAATGTAATTCTATGCTTAATATCAGACAGCTGTGAGTCCTGCAATGCGAACATAGTTTCCATCCCTAAGAGCATTCGTCGCCCCAGATGGTACCGACCGACCCCTCTGGCTCATGGACTAAATATACTGTCGTGTCATTAATCCTACGTGCCTTTTACTCACGTGAGTTAATTTACTCATGAGCAAATTTTCACAGGGGAGTAACGTTTGTGCATGCGATTTGGGCTAAAATTTGGCACTCGAGAAAAACCCCGCAATTCTATGTTTAATACCAAATAGGTAATGTACTGGAGTGTCATTAATACAACGTGCCTTTTACTCACGTGAGTTATTTTACTCATGAGCAAATTTACACAGGGTAGTAACTTTTGTGCATGCGTTTGGGATTAAAATTTGGCACTCGATATAAAAATGTAATTCTATGTTTAATACCAGATAGCTAATGTACAGGCGTGTCATTAATCCTACGTGTCTTTTACTCACGTGAGTTAATTTACTCATGAGCAAATTTTTACAGGGGAGTAACTTTTGTGCATGCGGTTTGGGCTAAAATTTGGCACTCGAGATTAAAAAAAACGCAATTCTATGTTTAATACCAAATAGCTAATGTACTGGAGTGTCATTAATACAACGTGCCTTTTACTCACGTGAGTTATTTTACTCATGAGCAAATTTACACAGGGGAGTAACTTTTGTGCATGCGGTTTGGGCTACAAGTTGGCACTCGAGATAAAAATGTAATTCTATGTTTAATAGCAAATAGCTAATGTACAGGAATGTCATTAATCCCACGCGTCTTTCACTTTCGTTTGTTAATCACTTGAGTTAATCACGATGTAGTAGAGTATTAGTTAGGGCGAGAAGAATTGGTTCGCCGCAGCTACGTATTAATTCTTACTGATTAACAGCGCTGGATATTTTATATGCACTTTCGTAGACATGGGGTTTTGATTAAGAACATGCTATCATTTGAAGGAACTCTCCAGAGTTTTCTGCTATTGCCACATGTTTACCACGAACACATCCTCGTTTATGACTAAAATTACATATTGAATATATTTTCCGGTTTAAAATATCAATAGCTGTATAACAAGGATTGTGTTGTTGTCTTGATGCATAGGCATACGGGCTCCCTTTTTTTTTTTTTTTTTTTTTTTTTAGCACGGCAAGCATATTTTTGCCCGAATTAAACGAAAATGCCCGAATCTGGATAACAGCGTTTATTCATATTAGCGTTACTGCCAAACAACTATGTAGGGTTGCAAACTAATCACTGCGTAATTTTACTAATACAGCGAAGCCCCTCTAATCCGGATACCCTTGGGACCAATGAAATGTCCGGCATTTAGAGGGATCCGGTTTAGAGAGGTTACGTTCTGTACTGGCTTTTATAAATGGACTCTGTAAAACGTCCGGTTTTGAGGAAATTCAGGTTTACAGAGGGTCCGGTCTTGAGAGGTTTCAAGGTATTGTGTGTAGAGTGGTGGATTACACGATGAAACGGTTTCAGGCCAGCGCATATCTCTATGGGTTTTTTTATATGGTTAATCCATGTCATATATATATATATTTATATATATATATATATATATATATATATATATATATATATATATATATATATATATATATATATATATATTATATGTATATATTTCAACACTCTACTGTGTATTTTATTATAATATGTATTTATTTTAATAGCTTTTCCGTTTTAGTCTCTAATAGCTCCATAAGGAGTGGCCTCCTTATTATTTTATTAAGAATGTTTATGTATTTATGTAATATTGTGGGTGAGACTTTAACAAAAATATCTGTCTGTCTGTCTATCTATCTCTATCGTTTTTGCCTTAATTTGAGGATTTTCTCCAGCACTGGACACTGTCTTGTACGCTTATGTTCAAATGTTTGTAGTAGCTCAACCCAGAAGTTTCTTTCCAATAATTTCCTACGTTCGAAATGTTTTTCGAAATAATATGAACAATGACTGCTTCAAACATCAGTACATGAAAGTTTGTTTTATTTAACGACACGACTAGAGAACAATGATTATTAATCATCGGCTATTGGATTTCAAACATTTGGTTATTCTGACATATATTAGAGAATATATTAGAGAGGAAACCAGCTACATTTTTTTTTAATTAGTAGCAAGGAATATTTTATATGCACCAACCACAGACAGGATAACACATACCACAACCTTTGATATACCAATCGTGGTGCGCTGGCTGGAAAGAAATAGCCCAATGGGCCCACCGATGGGAATCGATCCCAAACCGACCGCGCATTAAGCGAGCGCTTTGCCACGGGTCTACGCCCCGCCCCTCAGTACATGATTGCACATCCTAATAAATAAATAAAATTATTTAAAATGTAATTTTAGTCTCCAAAAAGGCTCTGTTAGTTGGAAAAAATCTGACAATGGCTACAGAATCAGGCCAGTCCCTTTAACTTGGATATGTTCAACAAAACCTAGCTTTGATACAGTTAGTTGTTATCGCATGGCCTAGATCTATGTAAAGTAATAATAATAACAAAAAAAAATCAATATCACTGAAATCGCCGAACACAAATGCTCAGTCGCAATACTATACGTATTAATTATTATTAACATAATTTATCCACATGACACCGTCAACCTAATTGTCCCCAAATGCCGCGTCGTACCACCCACTGCCTACCCTACCCTGAAAGGGTCAAGGAGCCCAGCTGCTGTGAATATACTAGTAGGCAGCCAATGAAATGAATCGTTGCTTTAATTAAGGTCGTGTCAGTGAAAGGAATGTTACACTTACTGTTAGATGTATAATAGCCGTCCATTAATTATATTATATGGTTTAGTCAAACCCACAAATAACATTTGAAAGGAGGGCGATGAGCGTCTGTTGCTCTGATGCTGTTGTTGTTGTTATTGTGTTTCCTTGTTTTTGTTGTGATTGCTGTTGCAGTGTATGTGTGTGTCTAAAGCGGGTGGTGTGGGCAGGATCATCAGGATCACCCCCCCCCCCCCATACACACACACCTCCCACCCCATCCCATCCCACATTTGAAGGTGAATAAAATAGCCTTCACGAGCCTCCATCGACTGGTAACGATTAAACATTTACAAATTCCAACAAGAAACCAATCTCTCTCTCTCTCTCTCTCTCTCTCTCTCTCTCTCTCTCTCTCTCTCTCTCTCTCTCTCTCTCTCTCTCTCCAAACACATATTCACGCACGTACACATACGTATATATATATATATACAACTGTTACACCCATTCTCTGTCTCTCTCTCTCTCTCTCTCTCTCTCTCTCTCTCTCTCTCTCTCTCTCTCTCTCTCTCTCTCTCACACACACACACACACTCGCATATATTCACGCACGTACACATATATACACACATACACATACATCAACATATACATACACACACGTGTAACCGCGCGCACACACACACACACACACACACACACTCACACGCACAGAGAGAAGCTCACGCAATTTCGCGTGAGTATTCGCATCACACGTCTCAAGCTAATACACAAAAACCATACATGTACACATTTATATAAATGCAAGCATAAACGGTCAAACGCACACTGTTCAGCGTTGATAATGCATCACAAATTACCGATAATCACACAAACGCACCATAGGCATCGAAAAATGACAGCAACTTTTGTGATGGGAGGGCAGCTATATATTAATGTAATTTTCAACGGGAGCAGGTCAGCTCACCCCAGACCAAATTCGCCCCCCTACCAACTTGCCGCAGTGGTTGGTTAACTCGCTACACACTGTTTATTCAACTCATAACATTACCATTTTATTAATTAAATATACCAATGTTTTAAACAATAATTTACATTAAATATTGTTGAATACGCTCACCAGTCGGAGTATACAAAGCCTTGCCTGATCATTCCTTTAAGGATATATGGGACAAACTCACAAACGTCGTTAAAATAGGCTTGACAGATTATTGTTTATGCGATATTAGGATCTCCCCAATATAAAACCATTTTAAGTAGTGGTCGTAATAGCAGAGTTTCATTGTAATCTTAATAAATAAAATGACACCAAAGTTGACGATATCCATTTTTAATTTCGTCACAATTATTTACGGATAGTAAAGAGGGTGGCTTTGTAGGTCGACCCCATACCTGAACCACGCTCAAGTAAATTTTCTCCTCTTTGTTTTCGATACATTTCCCGGTGGAGAATGTCTCGACCCTTCAATAAATGTATCTCACCGCAGTCCAGACGCCCTCATGCTAAAATTCCTGCACAGCGCCTGTTATCATCAGAGTTGGAAGGGGCAGTGCCACTTCCCACCCCCTCACCCCCAATCCGGCTTCCGATATCTATGAGCACGCATGCACACATCGTAATTATATATATAATATATAGGTCATGTACACCGGGAACTAGTCACGTGTTGGTGGTACATTGAATACAAGATGAATAATTAATGTCGGTATTGATTCCCTTTGAAACAAATACAGCTTGTAAGTTAAATAATGTATGGTTTGCTGTACCGCACTGTGTGGTACTGTGTTGTAGATTCTGTTGTGTAGATTAGAGAGTATTATGTGTATGTGTATTGGTGAGAAAGAGACAGAGACAGGCAGACAGAGAATCTGGCAGAGCAATAGAGGAGAGACAGAGAGGGTATAGGGGAGGGAGACCTAGCATATACAGAAATATAGGGGAGGGGATGGAGAGAGTAGAGGCAGACAAGGGGAGAGTCAGGAGACAGAGAGACAGAACAAGAGACATTCAGGGATAGGGACAGGAACATACAAAGACGGACGCTATGGTAGACACCTGGTATGGGGGTGATCGATGGCTAAAAAAGAGAGATGGGTTAGGGGAAAAAAACGAGACAGACACATAGACAAACACAGTTTGGTAGATGTATACTTTTACTAATTAAACACATTCAACGAAATTCCTTCAGAGGCTAGAAATAGTAAGTAAAATATGGCCTGCTGTTATTAGTTTACATAGCAATTGAAAGGAAATATTTCCTACTGAGGACAAAAGGCCTTCTGGAAGATAACACATGGTGAGGGGAGGGTTTGGGATAGTGCGAACAATTAGAACCAGGGGCCAATTTCATAGAACATCGGGTATAATATCCGCCCGGTCCCCTCCATTATTATTTTTAGTTAGGGTTAGGGGTTAGGGGTTAGGGTTAGGGTTAGAGTTAGGGTTGGGTTTGGGGTTGGGGTTGGGGTTGGGGTTTGGGGTTGGGGTTGGGGTTGGGGGTTGGGGTTAGGGTTGGGGTTGAGGTTAGGGTTAGGGTTAGGGTTAGGTTGGGGTTAGGGGAGGGGGGGACCGGGCGGATATTTTTCCGAACATCGTAAGTTTACGTCTGCGGCTAGCAGTTATACCGGGCATATATTTACAGGTGTTTGACATTTCGCGAAGAAAATTACATCATTACGGAAAATGGAGCATTTTAAGGATGTAAACAAATGAACTTCTAATTATATTTGTTGTACTAGTGGTGGTGCACTGGCTAGAGCGAGAAATAACACAAGTAAGTCACTGACACCTATGTACTGGACTCTGGCATGGATTTGCATGTCGCCCTATAACACGACTCGTAGACCGTGTAGGTACAGTCCCCCCCACCCCACGTGGAACCCCTCAATAAAACGTCCTGGCTACTCCAATGTCATTAGATAACATAATAAAAATGTACGTCATTGGTGTACATAATTTTTGCATTTAAATGAAAAATCAAAACGTTATTTGACTGGAGACCGCAGTCTGTACTCTTAATTTGGACTGGGAACACTGAGATGGGGAAAACCCAAACGTCTTCTGACAGGAATCAATCCCATAATCTCTTGTTTTTCCAGAAGAGGCTTTTCTCTAGAGTTACAGTAAATCTGCTAATACGGGCTGGCCTTGAGTAGTGGCTGTGTGAACCTCGTATCAGAGACGGTAGTTAATAATCGATTTTAAGTCTTGTAAATGCTTGAAACAGGTAAATAAGTATCAAGCATTGACTGAAGATAATATATCTAACGAAAAAATAATTTTGTTTAATTTAACAACACCATTAGAGCTCATTGAGTTATTAATTATCGGCTATTGGATGTCAAACATTTTGTGTTATTCTGACATATACAGAGGAAACCCGCCACATTTTATTTGTAGCAAGGGATATTTTATATGTATAATTCCACAGATATGATAGCACATACCACGGCCTTTTGTATACCAGTCGTGGGAGCACTGGCTGGAACGAGAAATATCCCAATGGGCCCACCGACGGGGATCATCCCTAGAGCGACCACGCATCAGACGAGCTCTTTACCACTGGGCTACGTCCCGCCCCATATGTAACGAAGTATGTCAAACAGATTGCATCCACAGTTCAGAAACATGTTGCAATAACCTTGAGATAAATCACTATATTATTAAACAATAAACAAAGCACGGAACTCAGGAGTTTACCTATCTTCTTTGGCCTTCCCGCTGACGTCCATGATGGTCCATTTATCAAGCTCAGCAACAAATATCATTTGAGCATATAAGAGATTAATCGAGTGATTTTGTCGTGCACTTGTTTAGTGATCGGACTCGGTGTTGTAGTTGTCAAGACACTAGCTTGTTTTAAAGCTAGTAATTTGCTGGCTTCCACTCCTGCGCACCAGGACCACCTGAACGTGTTCATATCTTCGTACCAGGACCACCTGAGATTGTTCATATCTTCGTACCAGAACCACCTGAGAGTGTTCATATCTTCGTACCAGAACCACCTGAGAGTGTCCATATCTTCGTACCAGAACCACCTGAGAGTGTTCATATTTTCGCACCAGAACCACCTGAGAGTGTTCATATCTTCGTACCAGGACCACCTGAGTGTTCATATCTTCGTACCAGGACCACCCGAGAGTGTTCATATCGTCGTACCAGAACCACCTGAGTGTTCATATCTTCATACCAAGACCGCCCGAGAGTGTTCATATCGTCGTACCAGAACCACCTGAGTGTTCATATCTTCATACCAAGACCGCCCGAGGGTTGTACGACTACTAAACCAACTTGTCTCTCATTAACAAATAACCATCAATCTCAATACTAAAAACTATACACATGGGGCTGGACGTAGCCCAGTGGTAAAACGCTCGCTTGGTACGCGGTCGATCTGGGATCGAACCCCTCGGTCAGCTCATTGGGTTATTTCTCGTTCCAGCCAGTGCACCACGACTGATATACCAAAGGCCGTGATATGTGCTATCATATCTGTGGGGTGGTGCATATAAAAGATCCCTTGCTACTAATGGAATTATGTAGCGCGTTTCCTTTTTAAGACTATATGCCAGAATTACCAAATGTTTGACATCCAGTAGCCGATGATTAATAAATCAATGTGATCTAGGGATGTCGTTAAAGAAAACAAAACAAAAAATTAAATGTATACTGATCTCCAATTGTTTCAGTTTCAGTTGTTAATGATAGTGCACTATTAGACACACAATAACCCTAACCCTTGTATACAATTTTTGTTATTTATTGCTTATCAGAATACACCCAGTTACATAAATTTAGTCAGATGTTTTGTTATATTTCTTCCTATATCTTCTTTATGACTACTAATCCGACTGACCGGCCTCGGTGGTGTCGTGGTTAGGCAATCGGTCTACAGGCTGGTAGGTACTGGGTTCGGATCCCAGTCGAGGCATGGGATTTTTAATCCAGATACCGACTCCAAACCCTGAGTGAGTGCTCCGCAAGGCTCAATGGGTAGGTGTAAACCACTTGCACCGACCAGTGATCCATAACTGGTTCAACAAAGGCCATGGTTTGTGCTATCCTGCCTGTGGGAAGCGCAAATGAAAGATCCCTTGCTGCTAATCGGAAAGAGTAGCCCATGTAGTGTCGACAGCGGACTTCCTCTCAAAATCTGTGTGGTCCTTAACCATATTTCTGACGCCATATAACCGTAAATAAAATGTGTTGAGTGCGTCGTTAAATAAAACATTTCTTTCTTTCTTTCTTTTTACTAATCCGACTGGTGCGTTTTCAATGGAGTTCAGTATAGTTTATGGTTTACACTTGGTTTAGGGCGGGGTGTAGCTCGCTTGATGTGCGATCAGTCTGGGATCTATCCCCGTCGGTGGACCCATTGGGCTACTTTTTGTCACAGCCAGTGCACCACGACTGGTATATCAAAGGCCGTGGTATATGCTATCCTGTCTGTGGGATGGTGTATATAAAAGATCCCTTGCTACTAATGGAAAAATGTAGCGGGTTTCCTCTCTATGACTGTCAAAATGACCATATGTTTGACATCCAGTAGTCGATGATTAATAAATCAATGTGCTCTAGTGGTGTAGTTAAACAAAACAAACAAACAAATGATCATTTGTGGACAAATCTAACGTCTCATTTTGCGGCTGTTAGTCTAGCGTGCTATCCGCCATTTGAACGTTGTGTTTCCCACTTCCGCAGTTCGAGACCCAACATCTGTTTTCATGTAGTTTGTTCTGGAGAACCAATGTCATCAAATGTCATCTCTGGCAAATGGCTTTGTACAAACAATTCAGTTGCTTTGATATTTGTTTGTCACGCGAATCATTCGAACGTTCACTGAAGTGAATGAAAATACTAGAGACCAAACTGGAGTGCGTTGTTAAGTTGTTTAAATAGTGATTTCAGGATGAAGGTCAATAATGTAAAAAATAAAATAAAATATAAATCTTTTTAAAATTGAGTGTCATCTTCAGGAAATTTAAAATACCGTTTGGCTTCAATAAACTTTTCGCTTGAATCTTTATAAAATAAGAGTTCAACATGTATCATAGCAAATAGCCTAATTAAGTTGCAGCCAAGACGTATAGCATTAATGTAGGTTGTTTTGTTTTTGTTTGTTTGTTGTTGTTTTTTTTGTTTTTTTCTCCATAATATTATAAGCTGTAGCTAATTGCACCATTATTAAAGATCATTTGTAGCGAGACACCAACAATAACAACATAATTCTAATACTCTTCTAACTTCACGATCATCATTTTCTTCTTCATATCATATTTACTTATTTTTCGTGCTTATATCCAGTTAAGATTCAAGCACGCTGTCCTGGGCACACAGCTCAGCTATTTTGGCTGTCTCTTCAGGACAGTGGTTTAGTTGTTAGTTGGTTAGTGTGAGAGAAGAGGGTGTAGTGGTCTTACAGCTACACATTGAGTCGTTAAAACCAGCTCTGGTTGGGAACCGGTACCGGGCTGAGAACCCTGTAGCTACCAGTCTTATTTATGTCCGATGACTTAACCACTACATCGCCTAGTCTGGTGTCCTAATCATCATATTATCATCCAGTACATGTTGGAAAACAACACAACAAATAGATCATTCAGACTCAATGGCTACCCGACACCAGTAAAATGCAAATCTATTTTCATCTCTACAAATGCTTTCATAAATCCATGTTTTTATAACCGCGAGAAAACAATGACAGCGTTTAAGTTGACTGTTCGTCAGACAATAAGAGAAATACAACATGAAAACACGTGGATCTTGAGACAATTTAGTATTGTCAGCGACGACAATGCTCACTAGAGTTTGTATCTGTTACCATAGGGAGTGAAATAATGTACATATACAGATATGCAGTGATCTTGTTGGTGATGTCAGGTGTTTTGTTGTGACATCACTTAAACTCTCATCTGAGCTTATGCAGAGATACAACGTGACATTCTGTATATTTCATTGTCCTACAATGAAATGCTGTGTTTGGGGTCACATTGTAGTAGCACACCACCCACACCCCTATCCCCACCAACCAAAATTAGTTTTTGCTGTTCTTGCATCTTAGAAGGGAGCTGAACAAGAATACAGATGATGCCACTCTTGCACCTTTGATCAATTTGCATAATATGCTAATTAACCCCGCCATTATCAAATATATGAAATAGGATCAAGTAAATGGCGTCTGCAACCATATTTTTAGGGTCTACGAATCAAATGAATTCAGAACTGATATTGTCCCAGCATTCCGGTATTCACAATATGCAAATTACGTGAAGCCATCGTACCAACTGTCAAGTGTTCCAGGCTACTGCAGTACTGTAAAGCGTAATGGCCACCAGACCATGTCCATACCAATGCGTTTTTTATTTGTTAAAATTATTTTTATTATAGACAGACTGATAATTTATTAACGTCTCACCTTACCTATATCAAACGTACACAAAATAAAACAAATTACAGAACATTTTACCATCTCTTATGGAATTATGACTCAGATTCGTTTATTACTGTTACAGAACAAATTATTTTGTCGTACAGTAGTAAAAGAGCACATCAATTATTTATAACACATGACACATTCTCATTTCCGATTTTCATGTAACTGTTTGTTTACTTTTTATTTCAAATAAAATGTTATAGGATTGTTCTTATTATTACTAATAGGAATTAGTTTACCCCAGCGTGGCTACAACAGCACACTATGCCAGTTTTAATACGCGGTATGTTCTGAATTCTCTAAAAGCCTGTCCCACTGCTTCGTTCAAATGACATGATTCATTATTGTTACTCTCGTGCAGCGGCCGCAAGGATTGCGACTCTCCCTGGAGGATCGCACCATTCCCAGCGATTATTGATCGCCGTCCTTACAGAGGAAGCCAATAGTCGATTGATGTGCCATGGGAGTCAATTTAGTTATTGTGCTGTTTTGTCGCAGTCTTTCACTTTTGCAGGCTCTAGTACGTATGTGCGACAGGTTCATTTTATTAATCATTCACAGAAGCAGTACTTGCTTCGCCATTCAGGAAATGCTGACAAATTCGATCAATCCCAGAGTTCAGGACTCCGCATCCATTATTCATAAATGTAAAGACATTCTGAGTGGAAATCTTAACCAGAGTAACGTTGGGATTTAATGAAGATAATTGCTCAATTTTGAAGAGTAAATTTGTTAAGACCAGTTTGGTGGATTTAAAAAAAAAAAAAAAAAAAAAAAAAAATTTTATTTTTTATTTTTTGTAACCTGAAAAAATCCTGAAATGAACCGGTCGGTCGTATCAAAAAACATACTATGTCTAACACAAAAGCACAAAGTCGTCCCAGGTTTATTTATATCAAAGGCTGTACGTGGTATGTGCAGGCAAAATGTCGCGTCTGATGAGTGCATGGTGTGCCGATGACTGCTTGCTTGAACCTTAATTAAAAAGTTATAGCATCATCACCGTCGTCGTCATCATTACCTTCATTGTCAGTTTAATGGACGCTAATAAATGCATTTACACTTTTTGATAATACACTGGTTAACGTCTCAAACCTAGTATCAGTTCGTGAAAATGGACACTAACTTTTATTAAAGAACAAACCTATAACACATTTGGATAAAGTTACATTGGAGTGAAACAAAAGTATGTGGCACTGATACGGGGAACATCGGTATACAGGCTGATAGGTACTGGTTTCGGATCCCAGTCGTGGCATGGGATTTTTAATCCAGATACCGACTCCAAACCCTGAATGAGTGCTCCGCAAGGCTCAATGGGTAGGTGTAAACCACTTGCACCGACCAGTGATCCATAACTGGTTCAACAAAGGCCATGGTTTGTGCTATCCTGCCTGTGGGAAGCACAAATAAAAGAGCCCTTGCTGCTAATCGGAAGAGTAGCCCATGTAGTGGCGACAGCGGGTTTCCTCTCAAAATATGTGTGGTCCTTAACCATATGTCTGACGCCATATAACCGTAAATAAAATGTGTTGAGTGCGTCGTTAAATAAACAAAAAATTCTTTCTTTGATACGGGGAAAGAACTTTTTTTTAAATAGACAAGAACTCGTCTTAATAACAGTTACTTCTCAGAGGTACGTGCGGTATTTTTTAATATGAAAATTGCATTTCGTGGTGTTAACAACACTTAGATGACCGGAAACACTTAAGTAGATTATATGGAAATGGATAATCTAAACAATAAAATCTGTGTATCTGATTTCAGTTCTAAAAAGACGGCTGTTAGTGAAAAATTCGCTTTAGTGTTTAAAAGCTAGGATCTGTCACTTTAATTTGCAATTCTAAGATGAACATTTTTCAGCACTGTTCATTTGTTGATGTGTAAATACTCTTGAGATGGGCATCCCATGTCAGTTACAGATACCATTTATCTCACAACGAGTTGTTTTAAAATGTATCTAACGAGCGAAAGCGAGTTTGATACGTTTTTAAACAACGAGTTGTGAGTTAAATGGTATCTAACGGACACGAATGTATTATCCTATTTCTTACATATTCTAAAAAAAAAAAGGTTTTAAGCAAATTTTAACATCTTTTTTCGACTAAAATTTATTTACACCCGTTGCACTTGTAGCTGACTTACGCCTCACAGACCCATGATTGCCAGGTTAACTACACGTCACAGTGTGTGTGTATATGAGAGAGAGAGAGTGTGTGTGTGTGTGTGTGTGTGTGTATGTATATGAGAGAGAGAGTGTGTATGTGGTGTATATGAGAGAGAGAGAGAGAGAGAGAGAGAGAGAGAGAGAGAGAGAGAGAGAGAGAGAGAGAGAGAGAGAGAGAGAGAGAGAGACACAGACAGACAGACAGACAGACAGACAGAGAGAAGTCGGTACAGTGATTTTACGCCTACCCATTGTCTTAACCACTACATCACTGAGACCGATTGTAGGATATGCCAACTGAAGGTCATAAAAAGAGAAAAATGTCTCTCTCCAAGAGAGTCCACTAGTAATAATAACAAAAATTGTTTTGTTTAACGACACCACTAGAGCACATTGATTTATTAATTATCAGCTATTGGTAATTTTGACATATAGTTTTAGAGAGGAAAGCCGCTACATTGTTCCAATTAGTAGCAAGGTGTTTTTTTTATATGTACCATCCCACAGACTGGATAGCACATGCCACGGCGTTTGATATACCAGTCGGGGTGAGAAATACCCCAACGGACCCACCGACGGGGATCGATCCTAGATCGACCGCGCATCAAGCGATCGCTTTACCACTAGTAAGAAGTACGAGTCGTCTTCAGTTCTGAAAGCATCTGATTCAGAGCTCTCTTCTTGGACAACTGATGAAAGGAAGCTGTCGATGGAACTTCTGAAGTAGCTAATCCTGCTAGCAAGCTTTTGAGAAAGCCATAATAAAAAATACTGCACTAACAGAAAAGAGGAATTAGTGGCTCCTTCCTTCCGAGGGTGGAGCTCTCAAATCTTTGGTCGTAAGATTTATATATCATCATCAAGTTCGATGGCCAGACCATTACCAATCCTTTTAGAACAAACTCCAATTATAGCATCAGTTAATAAAATATCAATTGTATGTATACTCTCTTTTTTTTTTCTTTAGTCAAGCGACTAAATCGATTCAAGGTATATTTTTAAATTTGACCGACCACTATATTATACATTTTATGGTTATTTATGAACTATGTCAATAACGTTTTCTTCTCATTTTCTTTTTCGTAGCTCATTCCATATCATCCTCATAACGTTTTGAAAGCAATTTCTAATGGTGTCAAAAATTGTGTTCACAATTACCGGTATATTATACATTTTATGGTTATTTATGGACTATGTCAGTAACGTTTTATTCTTTTTTTTTCGTAGCTCATTCCATATCATCTTTCTAACCGTTTTGAACGCAATTTCCAATGATGTCAAAAATTGTGATCACAATTATAGCGTGTTTGAACTTTGAATGAATATAGGCACGTTTAGTTAATTTTCTTTAGAATATACTAGTGTTGGTATATAGTGATCCTACTGTTGTAACTTGTGGGGATGTCTGTATTAACTGACTTGTTAGTGTGCTGGACGCCTGTGTAGATGATCCGTGTTTGGAATACTATCACTGGCGGCTAATTTATCTGTCCTCAAGGTAGAGTATCTGTCTGGGATACTACTAGGTTTAGAATCAATCCTCATATTTTCCAAAAGGGCAATCAGGGGTGTTCCCAGCTCAACTAGTTCTTGACATGTATATCAATAACGTTGGTACTCTGATATACTCTCTATGGCAAAGTGTGTGTATTTAAAGATAACCTTAGCCATAATTGGAATTTAATAGCCTTTGTGGTGGCAATCGAGTTTTCCTCTTCCACTAACCCACTCACATCTGTCCAGGGTATAAAGACGAGGATGGTATCTCTCGCGTGACGCCGCACCAGCACCAGTGTGCAATTTAGTTTTGATACGAGTTAATATGACACGAACGTCAGTACGCTACGAACCGTATTGAGATGTGTTTGTGAATTGTTTTATTTCCCGAGCGACAGATTCAGTTCTCACACTAACTCCATAAACTCCGTACAGCAGTCACGAGTATCATAATTTATTTATTACTGGAACGCAGGTGTTAATAAAAAATAGAAAATTGTTTTTCAATGGTATTGGAAGTCTGATACTTTGTGATTGGCGAATCTATTTTCGCATTAAGGGGGCGAGACGGAGCCCAGTGGTAAAGCGCCCGTCTGTTGCGCGGTCGGTCTAGGATCGATTCCCGTCGATGGGCCATTTCTCATTCCAGCCAGTGCACCACGACTAATATATAGCAAAAGCCGTGGTGTGTGCTATCCTGTCTGTGGGATGGTCAATATAAAAGATGCTTTGCTACTAATGGAAAAAATGTATCGGCTTTCCTCTTTATGACACTGAATTATCAAATGTTTGACATCCAGTAGCCGATGATTAATCAATCAATGTGCTCTAGTGATGTCGTTAAACAACAAAAAAAGCATTACACATTAAGCAAATTTCTTACACACCCGTTGGTGAGAACATCATTCGTTATTTTTGGTAACACATACATGTACGTGTTTTAACAATTTCAAGACATACGGCTGGCTACTCCTAGGTGATAACCAGGTCACCAATGCCATACATGCAATGAAAAAACCAGCACGATCGAAATCGATTACACTGTGACGTATAGTTAACCTGACAATCATTTGTCTGTAATGTTAAAAGTAGCTTAAAACCTGTTTTTTGGGATATGTAAGAAATAAAATAATACATTCGTGTCCGTTAGATACCATTTATCTCAAAACTCGTTTAATAATGTATCAAACTCGCTTTCGCTCGTTAGATACATTTTAAAACAACTCATTACATGATAAATAGTATCTAACGGCCACTCATGTATTATTCTCTATGTAGTATGTGTAATATTAGAGATGGGTGTTTTGAGATGTTTTGTATCGTGACACACCGCGATATGGGGTCCCTGTATCACAATAGTATCTTGACGATACGTATCATAATATATTATTTACAGAACCTTCAACCGATTTTAATCTGAACGACGAGCCCGTTATCCATGACTAAGACCGTATATCTCTACAATGCAGAGTCGAATAGGCATTTGGCAAAATAGTGGTTGACTCCATGAATCTCGTCTATTGGCCTCAAATTACAGTTATCTTCCCATTTGGTTGTCTAAAATCCGGAAATTTGTCCGCGCAAGTAGTCTGCTGTTTGACTGTGATTATTTCATGGCAGACAGCTATGAAGTGGCAAATATTTGATTGAAGTTGACTGGGGAGAGCATGTAAACATGTGTAACTTGTTGACATTGAAGACTTGTTTGTGGTAAATCTGGCCCATGCAAAAGTATTGCTTTTTGTGTAAAATGAATGTACTCCGGCCAGGTTTAGTGGGTGTTTTTGTTTAAACCAGTATCCTGGGAGAAAGAGCTGGACAACAGGGGTTGTCCTTTTTTTCAGGATATGTATTCCCCAGGCAGGCAAAGGTACATACAAAAATCCATGTTATAACCATTAAGGCTATATAGAACTATATAGCGTAATTAATTGTGGTTTGTGGCCTATAGGACAGCTAGTCCCGAGGAGATCCCTTATTGGACAATACGTCCTCCTGCACCGCTCAAAAAGGCCTCGGTGGGGCAGTAGTTAAGCCATCGGACTACAGGTTGGTAAGTACAGGGTTCGCAGCTCGGCACCGGCTCCAACCCAGAGCGAGTCCTTAAGGGCTCAATTGGGTAGGTGTACGGCTACTACACCCTCTTCTCTCTCACTAACCACTAACCAACTAACATCTAACCCACTGTCCTGGACAGACAGCCCAAATAGCTGAGATGTGTGCCCAGGACATCGTGCTTGGACCTTAATTGGATATAAGCACGAAAATAAGTTGAAATCAAATGAAAGAGGACTGCCACTCCCAGACTAGTTTACTAAATCAAATGTGACCGACAAACCTGTTATCCGCGATCAAGGCCGTATCTCTGTACAATGGAGAGTCGAATGGGTATTTTACAAAATAGTGGTTGATTCCATGAATCTCTTTATCTCGTGCCTCGACTATAGAAAAACAGTCACTCCCAAGGAAATCCTTTATTGGACAATATATCCTTTTGCACCGCTCAAAGAGGACTGCTACTCCCAGACTAGTTTACTAAAACAAAAACTAGCACATGAAAGCTTATTTGAATAAATCTAGCTGTGCTGACGTGTACTCATGAATCACTGTCAAAATGGTGACGATATCAAGTGTTCGTAAAAAGTGAACATATCCTGTCCTACGAGTGGCTCCCGTCATGAGTACTGCCACCGCAGCTGCCAAGTCCGTCACTTCATCTAAAACGATTTTAAAACGTGTTAAGTTTCACCAAAGATATGCAAAATATGCATAAGTTCAAAATATGGAATAGCACCAGCCATTATTTTGGTCAGGTATACATCATATTTAGTAGATAAAGCCTCCAAATATCTACCATAAAACATTTTGAATGCCCTCGGGAGTCCTTGGACATCATAACCATGATAGAACAACTTCTGTGCCAGAATGATATGGCATTGTTTGAAATGTGCATACAATGAGCATGACCTAAAGTATCTTCGAAGTTCTGACACTAAAAGCTGGAGCAGAAGGTATATTGCTGAGCATAAAGGAAACATCGACTATAATTGGAAAGAGCTCATTGGAATATATATAGTGGTGACGACATTCACTCATGAATCACTGTCAATGGCTTCTGAAACATTTAAGATAATACATAATACAAGTTAAACTTCCCATTGCTTCTTGGTGGAGACTTTAACGTACGGGCCAGGTTATTGCTTGACTAAGAAAGTTCTGACTATGGGTCAAGCTGTGATAATTGAAATATTTACCACATGATGTCGACATTACTAAATGCGCTCTAGAAACAGATGCTATACTCTTAAAGTTATATAATCAAGACACAGCAAAACCTAACAATAATAGGTACAAACTGATTGAAATGTGAAGAGTTAATAATATTTTGTATTATGAATGGGAGATTAGGTACTGACAACTATATTGGTAAGGATGTGTGTAAAGGCGTTAGCACCGTAGGCTGGCTATGTAACTGCCAATTATTATCTTACATACTGTAATATATATTAAGTTAAAACGTGAAATTTCCCCACCGGGCATGGTCAAGGAGATGGATTGTCTGTCTGTCTGTCTGTCTGTCTGTCGTTTTATTAATACCTTTAAGGGGGCGGGACGTAGTTCAGTGGAACAGCGCTCGCTTGGTGCGCGGTCGGCCTGGGATCGATCCCCGTCGGTGGGCTCATTGGGCTATTTCTCGTTCCAGCCAGTGCACCACGACTGGTATATCAAAGGCCGTGGTATGTGTTATCCTGTCTGTGGGATTTCATATAAAAGATCCCTTGCTGCTGATCAAAAAAGAGTAGCCCATGAAGTGGCGACAGTGGGTTTTCTCCCTCAATATACGTGTGGTCCTTAACCATATGTCCGACGCCATATAACCGTTAATAAAAATGTGTTGCGTGCGTCGTTAAATAAAACATTTCATTCCTAAATACCTTTAATTCTAAAGTGATTATATATCCATTCATACAATCTATGTGATAAGAGCTCTGGGCAGCGGTCAAGTTGTCCAGACTTCATTGTCTCGCCCCCATCATTCCCCTGAAACTAGTTGGACGACATTAATGTTTAGCTCCCCGTAACTCAGATATATATTTCACGATCTGTCTGTACGTACAAGTTGGATTTGGAGGGGTGGGGTGAGGGACATGAAATCGTTATGTTGTCTTGTCACGATCGGCTATTCTCGTACGATGCATCGCCTTTAGTTCTAAAGGTGTGTCCATGGCAGGCGTGCTTGCAGACATTAGCAAGTCAAAGCTGATGTTTGCCTTGACCTTGTATCTTACCTTCATGCTGACTTTGACCCCGATTTAAGGTAATTCACCTAGCACTTTAATTGATCATTACGCGTTTATATTAAGATATCGATGTCTGAACATCGATATTTTCACACGATATCCAAGATATGTAGGCGCTAACCCGACAGTGCTGTCTTTGATTAGTTGTTTTGTACAACATTAACTGAAGGCAATAAAAACGCACGACGTCAACACAAAAACAAATAAAAACACTCGGGTTTTTTTTATGCCGTCTCGTGTAGCAGATCCAAAGTAAAAGCGTATGGTTTGGGTTATCGGAACCATCAACTTTTATCGATTAGCTTCGCCTGACAGGTAATGAGTCATGTTAACTGCTTATCTTGTTGGGCGCAGTGACCGCTTAACTGGAAAGATTGGCCTGTTATTTACAACACTGCATTCCAATCGATAAATTTCTTAGATGCTGTTCGCATTCTCCAATGATCCCCCATGGACCATAATCGGGAATTTCCGTTTGACAGTTCCACAATATGCCGGTGTTTTGAGAGCCCATTAGCAGACGACAACACTGTGTGTGTTTATGTATGTGTATGTGTATTGACGGGGGCTAGCTGCGGGCTTGTTTCCCAATATTGTCCGTATGTCTCGGTATATCCCGGTCTCCATTTAAAGAATTCTTGGTCTTCACAATGTGACACTGACAAACTCGCCTGCCACCTGCGGGGTATTTGTACGCTAACCTTTTGCGAACACGTGGCGTGGTCACGGCCCTGACAGATAATCGATAACACCACAACGACTCCGGCCTACAGGCAAAATAGGCAGGCAAGGCTTGAGCCTCTGTTGTTAAGGTTCTGGTGAAGGGATCCGCTGTTTGAGGTTCTGATCGGCATCGATGGTGTAATGGTTTAAGTCATCGACGTTAAGGCTGGTAGGTACTAGGTTCGCATTCCGGTACTAGTTCACACCAATACTGTTTCAACAGCTTAGTGTGGAGGTGTAAGCCCACTAACCCACCCCCCACCCCCCGTCTCTCTCTCTCTCTCTCTCTCTCTCTCTCTCTCTCTCTCTCTCTCTCCACCCTCTCTCTCTCTCTCTCTCTCTCTCTCTCTCTCTCTCTCTCTCTCTCTCTCTCTCTCTCTCTCTCCCTCTCCCTCTCTCTCTCTCTCTCTCTCTCTCTCTCTCTCTCTCTCTCTCTCTCTCTCTCTCTCTCTCTCTCTCTCTCTCATGGTAGTACTAAACCAAATAACTTCCGGCTGGGTCAAAGTTCGAGGTGCACCGAACTTTTGATAGAGAAGTGAACACCACAAGTCCTGTGATTGGTTATAAATGTGAGTGTGTTGGTTGTAAAAAATAATAGTTTCATCTGGTTAAAAAAAATGTGCAATTTTATTTCATCTAGTACCAATGTGTCAAGTAGCCTTGTGCTTGAAACATGTATGGGGTACCTGTACAAAAAAGTACTCGAATTTTGTGCGAAACTAGGGTAGTCATAGACGCTACCCGTTATCTCAGAAACGAGCAGCTTGACCCCCATTTGTTTCTGATTCACTTTAAGTGTAAGGGGTGGTAGTATTTATATCCGTGGCGTTTATGTCGGTTGATACGTTGCAGGTAGGAGTTTTAGCCACATATGTTACTATTGTCGTCTATGGGATTTGATTTGGTAGTATACACCCTATAGCACATATTCAGTGCATAATAAAAAATATTATGATTTTGTCATTTTATTTAATTAAACTATACTGGTTGATTAATTAGCCATCACTCGATCATGCAAGTTCACAATGACCTTGACCTTGACAATAATCTCTGTACATGGCTCAGAATGGAGTTTGAATCAAAGTTATCACTGAAGAAAAGTTGGTTTTGGCCTATAATTCGTACTGTAAAGATTTCAATAATTTCTTTTTACATGGTATTTGACTTGCCATATACAACTGCTCTTAAATATGGTATTATATATAGGCAACCTGAACTAAGATTTTAATAGCAATTTATTTTTATATTAAAAATAGCATGTGCCAATAGTGGGTTAATGTCTTTAGTTTCCATTAACATTGTTAATTTTTTATGTATGAAATTCTGAAAACTCAAATTTGTAAAGAAGTTTATTTTTATTGTCATTTTGACATATTTATAGGGTGCTAAGTTATATTTTAGACAAATTTGTAGTTTTATGCAAAATTTAAAGTAAATTTGAAGAAAAGCTTGACCAAAAACATAATTAAATTTGTTGTCACTATTGTGCCTTCTGTTCTTATTTGTACATAACAATAAGGTTGTTAAACATATACTTAGATCTCCAGATCATTTTTTCTTTCTTAATAATCACTTAGTTAGCTCTCATGAAAAGCATTTTGAGTTTATACTAGATTCAGAACCAATTTTTTTCAGATTTGATTATCTGCCTTGGATTAAGTTGATAATTTATTTTATTGTTAAAGCTGTATTACCTAATGTTACTAGCTAAATAAAATGCTGGATTACAGATTGTAGGAATACATCTAATGTACATATTGTATTCATCCGGATAAGAAAATAATGCAAGAAAATAGATGTTCGGGTAATTTTGTCATTTAAAAATAGTTTTTTTCAGTAATTAATAAAAAATAAATGTGTTAAAGCTGCATGATTATTCCAGATATCACAACTATTAAAACCTCCAACTACAGTAGGCTATAAATAAAATATAGTCAGGAATATTGGTGGCTGCCAATAGTTTTGATGGTTCATTATGAAAATCAGCATGGCCGATGGATTTGAAATTCCCACACCTGGTAACTTGAAGACACCCACACCCAGCATACAGGATTTCCGCCCAACACTAATGTACAGGACATTAAGTCATTACTTCATACAGGTACAGTCATGTTTGCGTTTCCTTCTTCAGACAGTGTAGTTTTTTTAATACTGATATTTCTTTGATGTGCTTGTTAAGGTCTTCAAAATGTAGGGGCCAATCAAGTGCATGTGTTTTAATGGAATTCTTTAAAGGGGTAGAGGTACTCTGACTATCTTTGTTGTCTCTACATATATACCTGAGTACACACACCCAACTGAAAGTAAATATCTTCAGGAGTTTTATTTTAAAACATTTTGTTGTTTAATATGACATATTGCATTTGTACAAAACTGTGTGCAATATATAAGCCTTATGAGGTGTACATTATATTAGGTTGCACTGTAGAAACAACAGTTTCAGTGAGGTTGTCAGTTTATGTCAGAATACACCAGACCCTGGTTGTCATAAAGACACATAGCTGGACACTTTTTGAAAAATGTATGTTATCAGTATAGGTAGTACTAAACCAAATAACTTCCGGCTGGGTCAAAGTTCGAGGTGCACCGAACTTTTGATAGAGAAGTGAACATCACAAGTCCTGTGATTGGTTATAAATGTGAGTGTGTTGGTTGTAAAAAATAATAGTTTCATCTGGGTAAAAAAAATGTGCAATTTTATTTCATCTAGTACCAATGTGTCAAGTAGCCTTGTGCTTGAAACATGTATGGGGTACCTGTAAAAAAAAGTACTCGAATTTTGTGCGAAACTAGGGTAGTCATAGACGCTACCCGTTATCTCAGAAACGAGCAGCTTGACCCCCATTTTTTTCTGATTCACTTTAAGTGTAAGGGGTGGTAGTATTTATATCCGTGGCGTTTATGTCGGTTGATACGTTGCAGGTAGGAATTTTAGCCACATATGTTACTATTGTCGTCTATGGGATTTGATTTGGTAGTATACACCCTCATTAGCCACTGACAACTATCCATTAATATAACCTATTGTTCTGGACAAACATATCCAAATAGCCACTTCAGTGCTCACGACACCGTGCATGAACCTTAATTGGATAGCTTTAAAGATAGCAGGTACTGGGTTTGTCTTCCAGAACCGGCTTCAATCCAGAGTATTTACGAGTCAAAGGTTTCTGCACCGAATGCTTCTGGCTCTGCTACTGTGCGGGGCATGCAGACATTCTGCCGCGTGTGTCTGTGAGACCTCTATAGCAAGCACTCATGATATCAGTTAAAGGAAGCAACACTTTGTTTAATCAACCGCTAAATCCACTGAAACAAAGGGATACTATTTGAGGATGATTTTCTACTGTTGAGCAATATCCAAAATTAGATTAGACGTCATAACAATCTTTTTTGGAGGGGAGAGGGCAGAGCTGTCAACCTGTGGCATTTATTAGGCGTGAGAAAATTAGAAGTCAGGGTCCAGGGACTGCAGGCTCTTGGTCGGGTCCATTTGAGAATGGCCAATACAGCACAAATTGAAGTTTAGAGTAAAATTCGGTGTCCGTAAAATTCTGTGATATTTGTATTTGTATTTTTGGCACAGTTCTTTACACTATTTTTGTTTAAACCTTGAATTTTTATATTGATGTTGATCATCACTTTATTTATTTGCATTACCATAGTTTGACACCCAATAGCCGATGTATTTTTCGTGCTGGGGTGTCGTTAAACATTCATTCATTCATGGTTGGGTTCAGGGCGTAGTTTTTTGTTGTTGTTTGTTTATGTCCAAAATGGAAATCGAGCGAGTGCAAGTTTTACTAATTAATACGGTTAATGTTAAACCATAAAAGTCGGTCATTAGTAGCACCCGCAAGTGATTGTTGTTACTGAACCGATGGTAGGTTCGATATGCTGTATTATTATTAATAGGTAACGAATT